>NC_139916.1:25217589-25520089 GCF_963514095.1 Eutrigla gurnardus | reverse complement strand
ACACATCTGTCTGCACATAATCCAACCACCCATTCATCTATTCATCCATCCATCCCATCAATTCACTGATCCATAATCCATCCATCCATCCATCCATCTATCCATCCATCCACCCATCCATCATCCATGCATTTATCCATTCACATATCCATCCATCCATCCACCCATCCATCCATCATCCAACATCCATCCAGCATCCATCCATCCATCCATCCATCCATCCATCCATCCACCCACCCATCCATCCATCATCCAACATCCATCCAGCATCCATCCATCCATCCATCCATCCATCATCCACCCACCCACCCACCCATCCATCCATCCATCCATCCATCCATCCATCCATCCATTCACATATCCATCCATCCACCCAAACATCCACCCATCCATCTATTCATCCATCCATCCATTAAATACCCTTCCACACCAACAAAACAAACTAAATCACAGAAAATACACAGAGAATACACAGAGGACTGACTAAAGTGACAAATATGATAGACTTTCTATATTTTGGGTTGCGCAACACAAAAAAACCCATCAGATATTTGAGTAAATAAGAAATCAGGTGGTGACAGTGTAATTATGTTTTATTTGAAGTGTTTCTTTTGGCCAGTGTCCAGTATGCTGAGACACTGGGAGTAGAGGGGCTATCAACACGACAGCATGCCATAATTGATGTGACATCAGATAGAAAATAAAGCTAACTTCAAACCATTTCAGTACATTTCCATCACTATGGAACTGCAAATGAACGTCACTCCACACAATACAGAGAAAGGCTTTATCCATTTATCCTCACTGGAATATGACAACAATACTACTGTCAGGACTGTACGCTCTCCAAGCTGACAAATACAGGAAAGGTGCCAGGATGAATACAGAAGAGCCTCAGAAAGGCTAAATCACAACAACTTAAGGCTTAAAGAATACATTAGTTAGACTACTCTGAAAAATCATTCAAAGCCTCATAGACTGAATACACGTTAAATATGTCAATAATGGAAGGGAAAGTATTTCTGCTAACGTGTGAACACACAGTGAAGAGTGAGTTACTTAAACTGCATGCACCTCAATGCTGGCAAATGCACAGTAAATAATATACTTGTTGTAACAAAGGCATACATGGAAACTGTAGCAAAATAAAATGCTGAATAATACTTGAGTAAAAAGTAAAACTACAGTTCTGAAGAAATTTCCAAATGTGTAAGGCTCCATGACCTCACTGCAGGACCCTAGTTTTCTAGTCTCACCTATTCTCGTTTGGCCTCAAGTTATTTTTGAGTTATATATGATGTTTTGGAAGCCTTCATTCAGCTGTCTCCCTTTCAAGGAGGTTACAAACATGTGTGCCATCAAGAGGCTGTGATTTGTCTCATCACCTCTAATTTGGAATTTTCATTTAGTTCAGATTTTAAATGAATTATATTAGTTTCAGGAGAAACAGTGTCTGCATTCCAGATCACATACTTTTTCTTTCTACTTTTACTATGCTGCTGCCCTTACAAAGTATGTACTGTTGCACGCAGTATTCATTTTCATTTCAAACATGCTGCTTCCTCAAAACATGGCACCTTCTCGTGCATATATCTGCCGTGCAAAGGACTGTGGGTCAGAAAAGCCAGAAAAGCATGCTGGCATACTGCAGAATGTGACAGGATGCAGTCAACCCTGTCTCTGACAAAGTTGTGTTCCCATTCAACTAAACTGCACTCTCAATGACCAGGGAATGTTCCCTGGTCATTTTTCCAGACCAAATGGTCACAGTTTGAATCACTTTGAAACCTGTGGTTAATGAACAAAACGCAGCAAAGTACTTAATTATGTTCAAGCAATAAAACCACTTGGTATGAATGAACACTAACAGTGGTGTAATGGGCGACAGACCCGAGCAGTAGGACATCCTGGTGTTTTTGGCATACTACATTTGACTTACTTAATCTTTTCTGGCATATTAATATGGTTGTATTGATATTGGAATGCACAGGGAAACAATCTGGACGGGTCACATGGCCGTGCTTCTACACTCAGTTCTTTACATAGTGTTTTGTATGCAGAGCAAGATTTTGGATCAGGCCCATAGGAAACTGCCTGGTCGAAATTAAAGGAGGAAATTGAGTAAAAGTCCAAAAGTTTCTACTTTCAAATGAAGGTCAACTGTTTTCTTCTGTTTTAAATTTGATTTTGAACGCATTTTTTTTTAACAAATTTCACAAGATCAGGCGAGTCAAAGGAGACACGTCATTCAGTGGGAATCACTGTTGACTCAGATGAAAGAGAATATTTCATGGAGATTAAATCGACTGGTTTGCATTCGCTTGTGTGACATCAATGTGTGACTAATAGACCAATCAGAATGGGTTTGGTTGGGTTCCTTTCCCCTTTGATCAGGATTTTACTTCAATTCTTCTCTGCCTGATAACAACATAACCTGCTGTACATGTTATATTCTCTATAAAGCCTCAGTTTAACGTTTCCAAACAGGAAATCACTGTTGAACGTGAGGGCTTTCACAGTATTATACACCGGTCGAAAAAATTAAGAGAACCCTTAATCATCACTGTATAACACCAAGTCAGTTAAACTTCACGGATGTTAATCTGCCCATTAAGGAAGTTAAACCCAGCTCAGGACTGGGATCTGCTCCCTTGTGCGAGAAGGAACAGGAGTAGCACTGCCAAAAATGACCTCCAGTCCTACAAAATGCCCTTCAGCAGGACCTGGTGTTCATGTTTCTGACCAAACTGACCAACGTCCTCTAGTGGGACCTGGTCTCACAGCCCAGCACCGTGCAGCTCCATTGGCATTTGGGAGAGAACACCAGAATGGGCAGCTCCGCCATTGGCACCCTGCTCTCTTCACAGATGAGAGCAGGCTCAAACTGAGCATATGTGACAGGCGTGCTGGAGACAATGTGGTGAACTTGATGCTGCCTGTAACATCACCCAGCAGACCGGTTTGGTGGTGGGTCAGGGATGGTCTGGGGAGGCATATCCTTGGAGGGCCGCCCATGTCATAGTCAACGGTACCCTGACTGCTGTTAGGTACCGGGACAAAATCCTGAGAGTGATTGTGAGACTTTACGCTGGTGCACTGGACCCTGGATTAATCCTGGTGCAGGACTAGCCCGGTCTCATGTGGGTGTGTAGGCAGTTGCTGGATGACGAAGGCATTGATGCCACTGACTGGCCATCTCATTCCCCTGACCTAAATCCAATTGAGCACCTATGGAACATTATGTATCGGTGCATTAGAGGCCACCAAGTACCGCCACAGACTGTCCAGGATCTCACTGATGCCCTGATCCAGGTCTGGGAGGAGATCCCCCAAGACACCATCCGCCAACTCATCAGGAGTCCAGATGTCATGTCGTCAGGAGAGCGTACAGGCACGCGGGGGCCAAACACACTATTGAGTCATATGATCAGTTGTTGTGATACAATTCACGCAAGTGGGATCAGCCTGTGATTTGAATTGATCAAATTAATCAGTGTGATTTTGAATCCAGCCATTAATGGGTTGATCATTTTGATTTCTATTGACCGTATATGTCATTTTGTTCTCAACAAATAATCGATGTAAATCAGTAAAGATTTTCATCTTGACTAGTCCGTTCATATGAATCTGATGTGTGATTTAAGTGTTCCCTTCATTTTTCTGAGCGGTGTATATTTTGTACACTTACACACTTGACAAATAGGTTCATTGGTGACTCTAAATTGCCCGTAGGTGTGAATGTGAGAGGGAATGGTTGTCTGTCTCTATATGTCGGCCCTGTGATAGACTGGCGTCCTGTCCAGGGTGTACCCTGCCTTCGCCCAATGACAGCTGGGATCGGCTCCAGCCCCCCCGCGACCCTGAATACAGGATAAGCGGTAGACAATGGATGGATGGATGGATGGATGGACACACTTGACATTTCAGGGAAAACAAGCATATGTTTGAAGTTATTATATTATCCGTCATCGTCAGTTTTGAATGCCTCATTGAAAGGTATGACATTATCAGTCAAATGTGATTACAATATTGTATAGTCAGGACTCATGTTATTACATTATGGTCAAGAGACTGGAATCATCAGGGCGGTGCAGGTATACAGCTGGCGTGTTTAGCATCGGCGCTGCCTGGCTGCCTGAGTTTGCCCCCGATGCAGATTTATGGGAAAGCGAGGCCGCTTTGATCTCTGATACTCTCAGCTGCGCTCCGCAGCGCTGCCATGAAAGAGACTTTACAATTAGATCAATTCAACACAAACAGCGGCGGCAGGAGAGCGAATCAAAAGCCTGATCTATTTATGGCTTCTTCACACGCGATGACAGTGCTTATATGAGGCTACTCTTAATTAGCTGCAATGTCTCTACTTGTATGTGCCATCTGACAGTTTCCGTCTGTAATTACTGTACTACTGCTTTGTGAAAAACAGCCGTGCCCCCATGTGCTGCAGAGCTGTTACATCACTGTAACCAACAACAACTGCTGCATACTGAATACACACAGATCTCCCTCTACAACACACGGAGGCTAATTTCATCTGTTTGTAGCTCCTCTAAGGCTATTTGCCTTTGTTTATGTAGCATTAAAACAACAGCGAGGATGGGACCAGCAGAAAAGCGGCGTCGACACTTAGTTCATGATTTAGTCATTTTCCTCGACAGTTTAAAGCGATGCACAAAGGCTTGTTTGACACCGCAACAGTCATCTTTCATGATGCAAAGGTGCACAGTGAGCAAGGCATTAAACTTTAACCAGGAGGTCTCCCTAAATATTTCAGCATATTTCATCATTGAAAAAGTGGGCAGACACGTGTGGATCAATTTACCTGTGTGATAACGGTCGATTGAGAACAATGTAATGTGCTCTGTGGAAATACGTTGTTTCCAATAATGTGTGATCGATCAATCTTGAACACAGCGTTGCTTCCCCAGCTGCTTTCTTTGGCATGGCTGTCATGCAGAGTGATGTATGTGGTGTTATTAGGCCCCACGGTGAGATAAATGGCAGTGCCTTTATCAACCACATCCACACCAGTCATTATCTGACAGCACCGTTTCTCAATAATTAACAGCCATTTGAATCTAATTGTCAAGCATTTCTCTGAAGAGCACTTCCACGTTAATTACTTCACGGCTTTGTTTGGAAACATGTCACCATATTATTGCTGCTTTGCTCTGATGCCGTCTTGCAGCCTGAAACAACCATGTGACCGCAACACAACATGTACCCAGCAGATCATGAATTAACAACGTGAATCAGAAAGTCCATTTCTTCACAGGGTTAAAGCTGCTTTGCTCAATATTTTAAGATTAACAATAGAGTGAGTGACTGCTATGTAAAAGGGGTCGATGTTAGTGATGAACCACCAGAGAATTATCAACCACAGCAGCTTCGACCTCATTGAATCGGCTTCTCAGTGGGAAAACTCTCATCTACCTTCAGCAACCGTGTCTCATACAAAATGACGTATCACACAACTAAACTGTATTCTCAACTACATTTCCAGGGATACGTATATTGTACCTGATTACAGTCGCAGTTTTACACATTGTTGACCTCGTAAATTTAAACAAAAACACCCAAAAATACAATCTTGGTTAGGTTTCGTAAAACATTATGGTTTGGCATACAATAAGAACGCTTGTTACATAATTTAAGTCATAGATGTTGAAAACAATTCAACGGCAGGCTCATGGGTAAAACTCCTATACTGACCCACATATTCACTCAAAAATAAAAAACTATTTAGCATTATTTAATTTCCAGGAGTTGGTGGGGAATGGTTGTTAAATGTTTATTTTGATGGGCGCCCATATATATATATATATATATATATATATATATATATATGGGCGCCCATCAAATATATCATATATATATATATATATATATATATATATATATATAGAGAGAGAGAGAGAGAGAGAGAGAGAGAGAGAGAGAGAGTAAATGTTGGCAACATTAGCTAACTTTATCGTCTCTAAACCAGGCTTTTTACTGCGGCAAAGTATTACATTGTGGTATGAAGGGTCCGAAACACAAGTAATTAAGTCCAGTTATGTGCTCCAGAGCTGGACGACTACAGAAACGCAGCCAGTTCATGGACTCCTAACAAGCTTGACATGAGAAGAGAATCCCCCAGTCTGATTTCCACACTTCCTGTCACTCCAGATTGGATTCGTTCTGGACTGCTCTGTCTAGCAAGTGCAAAATGGACAAGAAGGGGGAGCGAGTGTCTCAATAAACAAGGCTGGATCCATTTGCTGGCACCTGTGGTGAAGTTTGAAGTCAGTTTCAGTGAAGAATATTTTATTAGCAGTGGCCAGCTTGTTTAAATGTCTCATCATGAGAAACAAACCGCAGAATATTACACAGACACACTTGGCCTTGCTGCCAGTATTAGAGAGTCATCAGCTCTGTATCACAAATGGAAGCCCTCCCTTTTTACCAAGTTTGCTTCAAACCGGAAAAGGAAAATACAAGAAATATGTCAAACCAAAGCTTATGTTGACGCCCTCTCGTGACTCTTGGCCAACCATGTGATTACTCAGGGCACTTTTGGATTCTCAGCATTGTGAAACAGACCCACCAGCGACCTTGAGCTGGGGTGGATCACATGATCAGCCATGTCAGTCAATCCCCGGCTCTGAACAAGCCCTGGCTTTGCCCTTACAGTGGGAGGGGAGGGGCTGCTGGGTAATATGATGAAAACCCTGTTAAGCGCAGGCAAGCCCTGGGTGGAACAGATGGAGGCTCTTTCTTTCTTATGCAATCGAGAACCAGCGAAGCAGAAAATATGACTTTTATGCGAGTCTCTGGATGTCAGATAAAATAAAGATCCTCATGAACATCCTAGAACTAAATGATGAGCTTTGTAGACAGGCAGGCATTGGGATTAACAAGAGGTCAACACAACCTGCTAGAATGTGATTTGTCGCTATTACTCGCACTCCAAACCGAAACCACAAAGCATCCGATGGTACGATCTTGTCCTACTGCCTGCAGATTCTACATGTAAGAGCAGAATTTGTTGCTAGAGGTTATGTATCATATCAGCAGCCTATCATCAGGAAAAAAAATGTTAGCATTGTACGTAACTGAGCTTTTTAGTTTTTTTGATTCAGATACATAAACATTCAAGGCATCCCCTCGTTTGCAGACATGTACAATCCCCACATTTTTTCTGGCAACTAAGTTCCATTTAAGCGTGATGCATGAAACTCATACATAAATCCAGATACATAAATCCTATCTTTAAAACATGAATAATTCCAGATTGTTTGCAGATTCCTCATTAATATTGATCAACTTCATACATATTGGCATAGCCAGAGGCAACAGTCATTAATCCTGGCAAAAGTTTTAGGAGTCGTTATACTGCAGGACATTCTGTGTGTTTTCAGTAAAATGGATTGTAACATATTTTATTCTAAGTACATATATTTGATTTATTTAATTGTCTCTTATTACTTTCCCTGGGTTCTGAAATCACAGCTTCCAAAAATGTGATTGTGTTTGTTTTGTGTTTTTTGGGGGAAAACAGATGTAAAGTAGCTATGTGTATGCATCTGGCAGCCAAACTACTGTGACAGGCTACAATTGGAGGATCTATATTGACCAAAACAGTGAGATTAAAGAGGCAGAGAGGAGAGGACGCACCGATGAAAGGCTTTGAATAATATCATTCGAGGAAAGGGGGGCTGCCTTCTTCAGACCCCTTTCTAAAAATAGCTCAGCGGCTGTGACATCATTAGTGCTACACAAACACCATCCACCTTTACTTCTGTTGGTGCAGCAACACAAAGTCTGTGTGTTGTCTGTTTTAGCCGACGGTAGCATTGACACATGCACGCACACAACAATACATGCATGCACTGAGCAGCACACATAACAACAGCTATTACTCTTTTTAAAATCACTTAACTAGACAGGAAATAAGAAATGCATTCCATTAACATTTTTTTCCCATATCAATTAAGCATTTTACCACAATGACAGCAAGATTTTCCTCAACCACCTCTACCTCTACCACCTCATTCCTCAAATTCCCCCAGCATGCAACATTTATACAGGTACTCACTAGTGATGGTGGCGTCTGTGAGTCATGGCAGAGCTGGGGACCTCTGTGTCCGGTCTGGGGGAGCAGAAAAGCACAGAGCTGAGGCAAACACTGACTAGCATGCAGTTGTAAAGCTCCCTCAGTCACCCACCTACTCACACACCAACACACACACACACACACACACCCTGACTTGGCGTGCTGCTCATTCAAGCTTGGTCACAGTGGAGATGATGGCTCACGTACAGGAGTCTCATGATGTAACCGGCGCCAGCAACACATCTCATTAGCAGCAGCCAAAGCACAAACTTTCTACTGCATTTAACCTTCTTAGTCCATCGTCATGCTAGTAGCGTATGTCCATTAAGTCTACTTAATCATATGGTCAATATCTATTAGTGCTTTGGAGGTACGACTTTGTTGCAAAACAAAAGGCAATAAGAGAAACCTCACTCTTTGTCCAGCTAAAATTGTTGTCGTGTGGAGCTGGAACACGTTTTATTGCATTGCATTTTCATGAATCAAATCCTGCAGTGTCATTATACTACACAGTAAGTATGTTCATCACACTCTAGCTGCAACTACACAAAACAACAATGAATTACATTTCAAAAGCACTCCCTTCTCTATACGACTTATATTGCACTATGTGTGTGCCTTTGCACGGCGAGAGTGTTGACCAAACAAGGATTATCTCACTGTAAATACTATGCGACGGCTCACTGTACTACTACACTGTGCTGAGAAGGGGAGAGGGGATTGGTCCGATGGTCTCTATGGAAACCACAGGCTGTGTTGAGGGCAGGTCCGCAGAGGGAAAGGCTTAAGGGAATCAAATCCTTCTCATCCAGAGCTGACGAGGCTAATGGACCACTGTACAAATGACTTGGCAGGTACAGGCCTAATAACATTTACTGGCAATAGACTTTCAGTGAGACTACATGAAAGAGTAACTAAACTCTCAAAACATTTTTCTCAGTTGGAAACTAATGTATATGGGTATTGAGTAGTGTTGTTGATGCATTCAGGCCCAAAGCAGGACATTTCAGTGCAATGTATTTGAACTCTACATTAGTCCACAACGCAATGTGTGATGTCACAGTGACTTTGTCCACTTCTATACATTCTGTTTTCCTCATATGCTTTCAAACTCAAATTCACAAATGCTTATAAAAGATTATTCTGTATTTTGTCACTATAACAGACCCTTTACAGGTCCCATTGTCATGACAATAGTCAGAGTGCTAGCAAGATTACTAGTAGATTAGATTAGATTAGATTAGTAAAAGCTAATTGAAAGGGTAATGGATAGCATGGTATACCGGTACTAATTTGGTACCGGGGTACTGAGGCATTTAAAACGGTACTATATTGCATTGGACGGGACCGGCACTTGCAGCGCCGCCGGCAGCGCCCGCAACAGCGTGGCGAACTCGCCACGTGACGTCACCGCGTTGTAACTACAGCTGTGAGGACGAGGAGAGAGCCGCAGCTTGGAGAGATAAAAGGAAAAAGCAAGCAAGCCGGAGGAAACCGCTAGCAAGTTAGCAAGCAGCGTGGACTGGAGCAACAAACAGGGCAGGAGGAAAGCTTGGCGAGAGAGACGTTGGAGAGAGAGAGGAGAATGGCTTCTGCAACCGTCACCACGCCGCAACTTGTGGACAAACCAGGGTCGCAAAGTGCGATATGGCTGTACTTTAGCTTACGCAAGGCGAGGCAGTTAACGCCGATGCACCACTGTGTAAACGGTGTTTAAAAACATGCATGGCTAACGGCGGAAACACCTCCGACTTAGCCAAACACTTAGAGGACAAGCACCCAGACCTGCACACTGAGCTCAGGGAACAACAGGTAATTTACTCAGGAAGAAAAGCCACATTCAGTGCTAAAAGCAAGCGCCACCCCCCTTCACTCTTAACAAAAGTAGCTCTGGAAGAAAAAAATAGAGCTGGTTTATTTATATTATTATATTTTGTATTATATTATTGTATTTATATTTTCACAGTGATTTTTAAACTTTTTGCCATACATGTAGTCATGGAGATTTACAATAAATCTGAAGTGGTCCCTTATTTTTTTTCCAGTGCTGTAAAATGCATACATATTTTAAAATTGTGTGCATTAGAAAAGCTTGTCTTTGTGGTATTTTATTTTATTTACTGATTAATATGTTAAAATAAAGTCAGTAATGACATTTTTTGCATTCTCTTTTTATTTGAAAAAGTATCGAAAAGTATCGAAAAGTACCGAAATACATGTTGGTACCGGTACCGGTATCGTGACAACACTAGTAAGCAGTAAGGTCTGGCTACAGTGCCATAAACCAAACCCAGAAGTTCATGTGGCGCATTGTATGTTCTGTAACTGTAGCATGAAAGCATGTTGGAATTAGCATGCTAACTCGCTAACTAGCCAGCTGCTAAATGAGTAAAATGTAACAAATACTTAAATAAATATCTTAATTTCAACTGAGAAAGAAAGAAAATGCCTTTGCTGCTGTGCTGTGATTATAATGCTACACTGGTTACAGAATTGAGCTGACAATAGCAGACAAGACTGGACAAATTATCATCATGTATTTGATGGATTGTCATAGCACCATGTGTAATCCGTACACCCCTTATTTTAAATAACTGATTTGTCCTGAATTCTGTTTCGATGTCAGTAGATGTGGTAGGAACTGTTTTCCCCAATGCACTTTGCTAAGCGGCTGCCCCTGTTGTGACCCGTCTCATTGGGATCGGGGTATTTGCAGCAATAATTGGGGCAACAGTTACTGAATTCAGTTAACGATTTTTCTGTAAAAATACATCTCAGTAGCTGTTTCAGTGACAAAAAAGTTTCAATCACCAAATTCCAACTCAACTCAAAGGAACAACAGCCACATATTAAGTGGTAGAGTGCGCCAGCATCTGTTAATGGAGCTGTCTCAGGAGAAAGAAACGGATGTTACCTTGTCACTTAAAAAGAATAAAAAAATCAAAGAGGAAAAATTGAGCTGAATGACACCACAGAGCCTGTCATGAAAAGACGGCATTTTCTTAGTTTGCTGTGAGAGGACATTTCCTCTCTTAAGTTAAAACGTGTCAAACCAGCAGATGAGCAGATGCTACAGGATGCACTAGATGCACTAGCAGCATATGAGTTACACCTGCAGCACAAGAGGGAATTGTGGAAGATGTAAGCCCTAATCAGGCAGAGGGGAGGGAGGGTGGAGTCAATCATGATATTGAGTCACACAAAAGAAGGCAGGATATCAGCGGGAGGGTGGCAAGCAAATCGCTATACAGCAAAATGAAACGCTGTACCATCACTCATGGCAGATAACATGACGGCCGAATGTGCTTTATATGTTTGACTGCACATTCCTCACAGGAATACACACGGTGCAGAAACGGCTGAACCTCTTTGGCGTGGCATGAAGCGAGGTGGTGAAACATCAATCACAGACAAGGCCTTTGCAACAGCCATGACAGTAGCCCCATCTCCTTTCCCTCTCTGGAGACTCCATGACATTCAGCCGCACTCTACTTAAACACCACCCGAAGGGATCACCGCCACGGCTGCAGGCCCCTCCCCCCTGACTTATCTAGTCTTTGTAAATGCGACTGATCCAGGTGGGAGATGTTTTCATGTCGGCCGAGAGAAAAGAGGGAAAAACGAGGGCCCAGTTTGTCAGTTTGATGAATAGCGCCGGATCAGTAGCTGTGTGGCTTACATTTGATTTGCTAAACCCCTCCTATCGACGGCAGGGGATGAGTAAAACCCCCCAGGGACCACCATCTTGCTTCGGCAGTACAAATATCATGCATCTTTAGAGACGTACACAGCGGAGTGTCACTGAAAGTCACATCTTTTAGTCTGATGCATCATCAGGGAATTCCTCTCTGGGGTACCGGACTAGATTTGGCAATTTTAGTGTGCATTAATGGCTGTCTGCTATGACTAAACGGAGCCTTGGGACATCATCGATCTGGCCTATAGCCTGGACTCCTGCAGAAGTCTTCCAGATCCTACCAGTCGCTAAGAGACACGAAGCCTCGAAGCAACTTCTAAGATTGGATGGGAAGAAAGGCTGCAAATATGGAAACTAGCTTGTTCCAGCAAATCCATGGACATTGCTGTGATCTTGAGCAAATATTTTGCTTGCGAGGTATTCCGATTCACAGGAAACCCAACACTGTCAAGCAGCACATGTCTAGAGACGACAGATGTCTTGGTTTCTGTCTCTTGCTGGCAGATTTCCCCACGACTTCTAATCCTGAGGCAGAATGAGACTAATGGTCCATTATGTAACAGGCTTATAGGGGAGGAGACAAGTTGATGATGAGCACTGTTGAACATGTCCGCTGGGATAATGTCAATCAGCTTTGCTTCCGGTCAGTTAAAAGAGTAAACAACTACCGGTTGCTCTGGACAGATTGTGCATTTGTACATTCAAAACACGTAATAAACACTTAATCAAAGTATGAACTGTAATTCTCCTGCAACTTTCTTAGCAGAAGGAACTTCAGTCGGAGCGGCGGCCATTTTTATGTGTATCACTGCGATTGCGACCGGGCCACTTCTGTAGAAAATAGAAATACACTTGTCACAGGGTAGGAAAGCACATTGCTATTGCCAGATGAGTGACATTTTTTTTCTGCGCATTTTCTCTAACAAGTGTAGCATTAAAGCGAGTGGAATTAGCAAACTAGCGTAGAATTGGCTAGTTAGCTAGCTTGCTAATTTTACCATTCTGCAATTATACACTGCATGGTGACAGAATTGAAATCTCGAGTTTAAATGTGCGTTCACGCCAAACGAAAAGCAGATTTTGTGAAGTCAATGCACAGACATGAAACTACGCAATGTGAAAGATGCAAATTTAGCAATTTTCAACATATCATAGCGGTCTGTGGTCACCCAGAGCTCTACGATAGAACCTCCCATTATAGATTAGATTAGATAAGATAAGATAAGATAAGACAGACAGACAGACAGACAGACAGACAGACAGACAGACAGACAGACAGACAGACAGACAGACAGGCTGATAGATTACGTTATCCAAACCCCTTAGGGGAAATTGCAGTGTTACTGCTGCTGAGACAGAACGGTTGTACAACTGACAAGTGTTGTAACAACAACAAACAACAACCACCATTTCCTTTTGTACAGCTCAACTGACCAATGACAGTAAGTATTGCAACAGTATATTGCATTTTTAACAGTCTCAATAACTCCCAACATCATAGCATCACTGTGAGAAGGCACATACCTGAGAGGGAACATCTCTATGCAAATCACTTTGCACGTAAAATATTGATGAAAAATTGATACAGTATCACAAATCACGATACACTATATTTTCTCAGAGGCAAATCTTCAATCTTCCCAGCCAGAGGTGGAGGGTGAGAGGAGGTGTATTACGTAGCTTCTGTGCAGTCTTATTGCTAAGGCGTCGGATGCCAGGCGGGCATTAGGGCCCAGAGGTAGAGGCTCTTCCCGATCAGAGAGAAAAAAAAGTCTACAGGCTTAAAAAAACAACAACAACAGCACACAAACATCACTCCAGTAACTGCAGTAGCCGTCCTGGCAATCAGGGAAAACACAAGACGCGCAGGATGGGCCATGAAGTGGCAATTCAATCACAAAGATTGTTCATTACATGATATAGCAGCTTATTGAGCGTGAGTTCTCTGTGACGAAAGCCATTTTGCAGATTGTGTCATTGGTCGGCTAATCACTCCCATGTAGCAGCAGCAGCAGCAGCAGTGAGGACGGGAGTGAGTGAGCAGCTGTTATGGACTGTGCGTTAGTGTCTGGAAAGTGGTTTCAGAGCCACTCCCCTCTGTGTGGTCACTGTCTCCCCCCTCCGGCTGTCCTGCTTCACATCTGCAACAGAACCTCAATAATCTCCTCTTCCAGCCTCTAATGACGCCTTTACGTTGAGCCCAGCTCATTAAAGTCCTGCTAACCACGCCAACCTTTTCCACATCGACATCATAAGGTAAATAACACGACAATGCCGAGTTGAGTACAGCTTCTTTCTGCTGTCCCTAAGTGGCCAAACAAATCAATTATTGTTGCTTTATAGATCCTATTAAATGGGAACTTGATTTTCCTGGAAAACTCTACACCCTAAAAAAAAAGTTGTGCAGTCTCAGTAATGGCTCAAGTCATTAAATGCTATTTTTGTTGACAATGATAAACCATTTACAGGATTTCTGGCTAATGAAGTCCCTCCACAATTTAGTAACTGCTTCCTCTTGCTGCCATTTGGGGCTTGGCAAGATCACAGGGTTCCACGTGTTTCATTTACACAATGAGAAAGCCCAGCCGGGACATAAAGACATGCTATCGCTTTATTAGTTTTCATTTGACCAGGGTGACCCTGCACTGTCACTGATATAATTTGAGTCAATTGCTACATGGTTTTTAATAATGGTGTGGCAGTAATGTCAGGCTGGAGAGTGTTTGTGTGGTCCCAGTCTGGAGCCTGGAAGTGGTTTTGGACCAACAGAGGGCAGTGTCTTTTCACCAAATGAGGCCTGTCCCACATGTCCCACTGGACCTGTGCTTCAGAGCAAAAAGGACAGTGTTGACATATTGGTAATCTAAAAGTTTCATCAAAGCTCACATTAGGCCGAAGACAGCTAAATAATTCAGTGTCGGTCTGTACGCATGAAGACGACCATGTCTACGGACTTGAATAGTGCAACAACACTTCTAAAACTTGCTTGATATTTCATTGAATTTCTGCGTTTCATCCACAGCTTTCTCACAGACTACTGCCTGACCAACAGGCCAGCTGTTTGATTGGACGCAACTGAGTGTGTGTGATGTGAGACCGATGTGTGTCCAACTGGTGCGTTTCTGGTCACAGCAGACTCAGAAATAGCTCACCCTCATCCCGGACAGTGCCTCTCTGTAGTTGTCTGTGCATTTTGATTTGTGGGTCACTGTTTTGGGCCACTTTGTTTGTTACGTGTGTGTATCTATTTTACTTGATAATGGATTTTTACTGTATATACAATAAATCCATTATCAAGTAAAATGACATAATAACATAATAATAATAATAATAAATAACAACATAATATAATGTAATATTCCCCTCTTGGTTTTGCTATTCTTTAAAGGGTCAACCCGTCAATCAAATGGCTTTGGACGGGACTTCCTGTCCAGGCTGTGTAGAACATTACTGCATATATAGATCCTGCTTTCGCAGAGGCTTTTTAACACCTAAATCAGGGGAGAAGACCTGCAAATAAATAAATAGCATTCTAGAAAAATAAATAATTTAAATAACAATAATAATAAGAATAAAAGAAAATTGTATGAGATTTTATAAATATAATATAATCAACAACAATAATATTAATAGTAATACTATAACTATACTAATTAACAATACAAATAAATTGGATAAATAATCACATTTTTAAATGTGAAAAAACATTTAAATGCTCATAAGTTTTTGTTATTTGTCTCTATGTTCCTCCATTTTTCATTTAGTTATTCATTAATTATTAATACCCTTATCCTACACTTAGTCTTCCCCATTTATTTTCTTATCCTTTGACGTATTTATTATTGTATGGCACATCTGTGACTCCATATTCATGAGAATGAGTGAGTCGGGGGAAAGCAGGGCAACAGTTTGATTGAGGAACAAAACAAGAAGTTGCTTGTCTCCACACTAGATGCGTTGTGTTCAGTTCGTCACTTAAAGATGGTGAAGCCAAGCTGCTGGCTGTTAATTACCAAGCTGCTAATCACACACCTTAACGTAAATTACCGCTTCGGATGCACTTTAAAATGCGTGGGGAGAAACACTCTTGCTAGTTTATTAAATCATCACTGCCAGTCAGTGTATCGTGAAAGATCAAATGAACACGAACAGTAATGTATGCCGGGGTAAGACACCAGAAGGCGTGCACTCACTAATAACATTTAAATTAAAAAAACCTTTATGCCTGGAATGAAAAGACATATGTCGACACCCTCAGGTACTTTCACTTTTATGTATACACACATATATTAAGACTTGATAGTTGCAAGATCAGGGCTTTTGTTTGAATAACATAAAAATGATATTATATTAACACAAAAGCAATCTATACCAAAACTAGAATTACTATTTGCTTTATATCATTCAGAGATTCCTTTTTCCCAACGTCAGCTGAAGAATATTAGCAACAATTATAGCAATTTTTGTTTTTAATTGATACTGTAAGAAACTGATATTAATTATGTTTCGGAAGGGTTCATAATGGCAAGTATTACATACCCTTAAAAATGAAATAGACAAGGAACCTGTTGGATTTGTAGAACGTTGCATTGCATGTTAAATTACATGATAGGGATCGGCTCGTTCTGAATGGTCAGCCAGATAAAAGAATCCATCTGGGATTATTTTGTGTATGCCCTCTTCATTAAAAGTATAATTTATGACTGCAAAGTGTTCAACAGGCGAATGCAGACATTACGCAAAGATTTATAAAGCAGTTAATTGCCTTGTTTAGCAGTGCATAAACTTAATAATGAGTCAGAGCAGATGAATCAATGGGTGTCTTTCTTTTTCAGCAGAGGGGAAGAAACCACAATGACTTGTTGGGTTCACTCCGAGTACAGCTCTGAGATCAGTACGATCAGAATATAGTAATACTCTGAGAGGCGAAGAGCAAACAGTTCCTGTTCTGCCTGAGTCCATTTGAGTCAATGTCTCTTTCACAGAAGCGCCATGGGGGACATTGGCCAATCAGCACCATGGGCAGAGCTAAAGCTGTCCTCAAGACGTTGAGTTCCACCCCTTATTGTGTCCCTTATTTAGGAAAACATATGTACGGTCGTCAATGGTGAGAGACAAATATTTTTTTGATCCCATTTGAATTGAGCTATGAATTACATATACAATGTTATGTATAATGTAATGATACTTTTACACGTCAAGAAAGTTGCATGCAGTTGTAACTGTTAAAAGTGGCAAGCGACTGTCTGAATCTTTGATGCTTCTGTCTTTCGTACCAGAATGCTCTTGCTTGTTCTTTTGCTTCCCGGCTGATGAAACGATTGACTGGATGAAACACATCAGGTAAGATAACATTATATTTGTTCATGGAATCGAGATAAGTTAGCTAGCTAGCTAGCAAGCAAAGCTAATTACTTTGTTGGTGACGTACATTGCGTGAGACGAGAGATGTAGTTCTGTCTTGTCCTTGGGGTAGACAAGCTTTTGTCTCTGGGTGTTGCTAGGCTTGCAGTGCACAGGGGTTTAGTGTTTGTTGAAAATCCTAATGAGTTTCTCAGAGAACACCTGCAATGTACAGGACAGGGATGCAAATTATCGAGTAATTCATTAATCGATAGTTGTTTCATCTTATCGATCGATGATCGATTAATTGATAAGCGGCAATTCTTCTGAGAAGCTGAATTTCCCTCCGAATAGGTTCTATCTACTGTATACGTAACATAAAATGCTAACTTCCTTATGATATAAAGAAAAACACAAATCATATTTTGAATCATTTCATTTTAATGCATCAATTTGGGGGATTTCCATCCATCCATCCATTGTCTACCGCTTATAATTTGGGGAATTTTGAGAACCAAAATATGACATATCGTTTCCTGACCAATTTCTTACAAACTGCTGGTACTGATACAAATGTTGACATACTCAATGGGGTTGAGGAGTTTAAGCATTCAAGAAAAGATGAAAACAAAAATGACTAAAACACAGTGCTGAGCCTTTATACTATTAGTTTATTATGACTATTATTATTATTATGATGATTAATATAAGTGGGTGACTATTCCTCAGCCTTCCTTGGTGTTTTGGTTTTGACTGAAGCCTCGTTCACATACGTCGCCACTCGCCCATCTCTGAGCGACAACTGTCAATGAATGTGAACGTGTTCTAGTGGAATGTGGCCAGGACAGGCGATGCGATGTGGGCGGGGACGGAGAGAAAACAATAGGTTCGTTCGGGATGGGCTTGGCTTGACTTGACTTTAATTACCACGCCGACGAGAGCTGCAGGTGTCTGAGGGGGCGGGCTCTAAAAGAGACGGCAGCCAAACGCCGTCAAGTCGGACAACAAAGTCAACGTGACTATAGTGCTCAAGCGATAGAACACAGCAGCAAACCAAAGAGGATATGTTTTTTATATATATATATATATGTATATATATATATTACACACACACACACACATACATATATACATAAATAAATACACACACACACACACACACACACGCAAGGCAACATGTGGAAGGCATTATTTTTTCCCAGTATATTTGTATTATCATTCTATGTTTGTATTAACCAGACCTCACATATAATAGGCCTACTCACAACACAATGCACGGAACTTTAGATCAAGCCATGAGATCAATGCGACCAAAATAAAAAGTATCATTTCACCACAAGGTGGCCGCCGAGTGCGGACCTGAACACACGTCATTGAACTTTTAACCAATGAGAACCATTCCGCTGTAGCGGAGGTGTGGACAAGCCAGTTGCAGCCACCGTTCACCGCGCTGCCAAGCGCCGCAAGAAGCGGCTCTTAAAAACTTGTTCTCGCGATGTTTTGGGTCACGTGATATGGTCCCGACCCTGTGACGTCTTTGCAGTCGGCTGCTAAGTCGGACACAAATTCTAGCCATCATGCATCGCTTTCAACCCACAATACATCACGTTAGGTGGCGCGCTGCAGGCGGCTACATCAAGTCGAACGAGCCTAATGTTTCTTTCTGCGATGCGAGTGAAGCGAGTACCAATCGGAATGTAGAATAGAGATGATTGACAGTTGACGTGACAGAGAGTTGCGGCTTGAACTAGCCGTCGGCGGCAGTTATTTATTTTTAAAATTTTTTTTTTTTTTTTCTCAGCGAGAAAGCGAGTGACGGGCGAGTAGCGACGTATGTGAACGGGGCTATACGCGCCGTCAAACTGGCCAGCTGAGGGGGGGTCGGCGCGGGGGACGCCTCGCCATGGCAACGGGGGAAAACAGAACGTTGATGAGCCAAACCAGCCGCGAGGATTTCCCCTTATAATACGCGCTGCTGCCCTCCTGTTTAGGCCTATCATTAGAGCCGCGAGTTAAGTCCATTTGCCTTGATGAAATAATTTGGGCGAACATCGAGACTATGGCGGCCGAAATTAGACTATGGCGGTGTGCCATAATGTGTGGGAAACACCACTTCCCGTTCGAACACAGCCTTGTTGTTGTCGTCAGAGCCCTGCTTCGCTTGTGTTCGCGCATGTGCGTCAAGTACGCCTGGCGTCAAGCGCGCCCTCACGCGGACTGGCGGGGAATTACATGTTCAAAACGCAATTAATTGCAATTAATTTATTTTAATCGAGTCATTTCTTATCGACAATTAATCGATAATCGATTAATTGTTTGCATCCCTAGTACAGGATGTATGGGAGTTGTGGCGTTCTCGGTTGTTAAAAACAAAAACACTGAGGGAAAAGCTTGTCCACCCAAAGAAACAACCGAGGCGCAAGCTGGACAATGTGATGTATACAGTCCAGGTCAAGACTCTGCAGGCTATCAGCATCTTAAGGATGAGGGACACTCCTGGCCAAGGAAGACAGATGGTATGAGAGTTGGGTTAAAGAAGCCATTTAAGTCAACCTGGATCGGGCACCTCTCAGCAGGGGAGGTGGTTCACACAGCCGTATACAACACAGTTCTCAGATCAGTCCCCAGACAAATGAATAATCATCTGCACTTGAACTCGTAACACTAATGACTCATATGATGGCAAGGTGGGTCAATGACTCTCATGTGCCTCATTTAACACCCATTCATAGTAAATAGTTCACTTGATGGCTGGGCGGGTCCAGGGCTCGCTAGCCCCCCAGGGTGCAAGAGACTGAAGCTTCTCATTAGGGTTTGGCGGGTCGAAGAGTCACTTGCCTCTCAAGGTGTTAGCAACCCACCAAGAGGTTAAAGACCAGAACTGCCCACAAGTCATTAAGAACTGCCTCTTGGGTGGGAAGGGAAAAGTCTAAGGCCCCATGCGTACACACGAAGCAAAACAAACTTTTTTTCTCAGTTTTGCCTTGGCATTGTTTCAAGAAAATCCGCATCCAGACGAATCCACTGAAAACGACTCAGCGCGCTGTAGTACATATTCCAGGCCTATATGTGGCACTGTTTCTGCTACAAAAATGCAGAAGAAGAGACCGAGCGTGACCGGATGTTTGCCGTTGCTGTGGCAACACGTGAGAGCTACGGCTAAATATCCACCCGATCAATAAACACCCATAAGATGACAATTTGGCCCGTATAAATAAAACCAACAATAAGCATCAACAGCCGTCACCCTAAGGACCTTGACGAGGCGTTGTCACACGTTGGGATGGATTAATTAGACAAATAAATGCCTACATTCATGGGAAGTTAGCTAGCGGTTGTTTGTTAGCATCGTAAAAAAGTAGCATATATGCAACTTTTTTCCCGGAATATCGCCTCTCTCGGCTCCGTTTTTTTTCATACAGTGGCCCTGATACGCCGTCGTACAGACGAACAGAATATCTGCCACGAGCACGGAGGCCGCCGTTGTTGTTGTTACGAGACGTCGCGGGGGAAGAAGTCAGACTCAAGGGGCGAGGGGCGGGCCGATGACGTCATCGTATTCGTTTACATGAAAACGAACATGAAACGGAGGGGTGTCGTTTTTTTCTTTTTCACCCTGAGAGCTGGTTTCAAAAAAGTCCTGGATCCGTATGGACGGCAGGGCGAAACGCACAAGACTTCTGCGTTTACCCACAAAAAATGTCTTCGTATGGACGGCCTCTAAAGCATATCCAGTTGCCTACGACAAAGCTTTTCAAGGATTACCACAGACTAACTGTGTACTCAAAAATGTCTTTAAAATGCACATTTTATTCATAATTAATGGTACAATTCGAACGGGATCAAAAAGTTATTTGTCTTACTATTGACTTCCGTGCCTATTTTGACCCCCTCGATTAACAAATTAAATTTACATATTCGGCATGTCTTCCCACCATCACCAGACATCGTAGGCTAGTTCCTCTTTTAACTTGCTCCGCTCCATTAATAAAACACCCGCACAAAGTGTGTTGCCATTGCAGTACATAACCCGTCGACTTCAAATTACATTAGATTAAAGCGGATGCATAGGTCTGTGGGGTTGGCAGCATAAATGAACCCCTCCCCCACCACTGAAAGGCGGCAACGACAGAGTGAAGACGGAAAACAGGGTGTAACGTTGACAATTCTGTCTGATATCAGGCAAAGTGTTCTGCATTCATTAGCCTACTTCTAAATCACTTGTTTTGATCCACAGCAGCTGGAACATTGTGCATACAGTCTGACCTCTTTTTGTTTGACTTAAGATTCAGCCTACTTGGAAGGGGGCTCAGGGGTTTCTGTTGAACCCTTCTTTGGAAGACAGTGTTTATTTTCTTACCCTTTTAATGTCTTTATTATATGATGGTTTAAAGGACAAAGATATTTGGTTAATATGCTTATTGTGAGCATATCACAAATGGATAGGTTTTGGTTCTAACACAGTGAGGCTAAAGCTATACGCCCCAGTCAAAAGTCAACATTTTCACCAGCTGATAATCCATTTGGACAGACATGGAAATATGACGAATTGCAGGGTAGAGCTACTGAGCCGTCAGATTTGTATAATATTTAAAATAAAAATGTAATTGCAAGGTTATTCGTTTAAACATAACTCTTACATGTAATTTTCACCCGATGTGGTTAGATTTATGTTTCAATGTTCAATTCAATCAAACTGCATATTCAATTTTAGAAGAGAAGAGGATCTGAGGATGAGGGAATAACTGATGAGGCAAATCTAACACTATCTAATGCAAGTTTGATTGGGCATTACTGGAGTTTAACATTCCCAAATAAAGAGCAAGACGGCGACACTAATGCTAACTTAAAGGACCATGCCAGTGTTACTACATGACATCGGTCACCTAACTTACATAAACCTCTACCGTGTTTACCAAAATTGTCTTATTTTGGAGATATTGTCGGATAGTTTGTTTATGTTTTGTCCAGTTTCAATAAATGTTTCCGAATGTACCTGAGTCTTATACAAGCTTGCTTCTCTCACTGCTTCCTGGTTACAAAGTCCAATCAGAGCCAGCCAGAGAACTTTCGACCATGGTGTGCAGCCAAGCAAGCATGTGTTGCTTGTGCCTAGAGAGTGTGCTAGTTAGAGTAATACAGTAATTTCAGATTAAATAAACAATGTTGTAATCCCCCACAGTGTTTTTACACACTATTTCAACATGAATGGCAGCAAATGGTGTTTTACAAAGGTAGACTGAGATACTGCATACACAAGACGGCAAACCTCTGCTAATGGAGAGAAGTCTGAATTTGTGTGGTACAAGTGGTCATACTGGTATCTTTCTTAGCACATTGTAGTGTATTATCTGGTTGAACTGGACCAACCTGGCTCTAGAGTTGGGAAGTCAGTTTCATCAGCAATGAAAGATCACTTACAGACTAGACACAGTGGGATGCCTTCCCAGGTCCGAGGTCAGATTGATAGCGGTGTGATGATGCTTCCTACCTCTCTTTGCACCAGTGTATGGGAGTCAAGGCCAAATTGGATTAGATTCAAGTCTTTCTTGCAGTTGACCTTGGGAATTGTTCAAGCATGATTCAATTTTGAAGCCCATGCAATCTGTTGACTGATCACTGTCAACATGGCTACAAACACATAATCCTTGTCTTCTCACATCACACCAGAAATAGATATCTATTCCCTGCACCGTCTTACCTTGCTCCCCTTCAACCTGAATGTCAGATGAAGTTGTTTTCACATTATTAAATCTTAAATAACTAAATGTCTTCAGGCCTGTAAGCATCTTTGTTTGAATCCAAGACACTAAAGGAGCCCTAAGATTTCGTTGAGTTGAGTCAGATCAACCGTGTATCACTGTGAACTCCCCGCTGTGAGAATCAGAGGGAAAGCTATTCAGATGTACCTCCTGCAGAGTTGCAGCCTCCATTCTTTTGACCCAGGTTATTGCTCTGTTCGCTTGGCAGTGACAGCTCCCTGTCACACTTTCTGTGGAGTGGAATGGGAGATAATTAACTGCAACGATAATGGCCACCATTTGCTGCTTGGATTAATATGATTTTAATCATCATTACATTGTTGTCTGGCTGTGACATGACATTAATAGGATATGGTGATAGTGTTGCACAGAGTGAGGGTGACGGCTGTGGCTCGACAGGCCCGAGAGGAGCTACAAGTGAATTTTCTTGTGTAACCCTGTGTTGCATAATGACAACACATTATTCTTAAATCCGTAAAAGATCAAGGGCATTCACATCCGACACCAGAAACCATCTTTGAACAAAGACAAGTTACCATCTCCCTAGCACAGTATAAGTGTCGCATGGGTAAAGTACAATTTTATTGTGTCTTTTTAGCTCCCAGTGTGTTTTTAATTTACAATATTTCTAATTTTAGTGTGTGGTTTCAGTTTGTGTTTTATTGCATGTATTACATACTGGGAGTGTATTGTGCTTTTATTCTGAAAAGCCATAGGCGTAATTTATGGGGGGGATGGGTGGGTTGCAACCCACCCAATAATCCAAACCAGCCACCACAACCCACCCAATATGATATCATAATTGTTGATATTGAACGTTAAGTATTATAATCACAACAGTGTGGTAGATTTTCTCAATTTACCAGTAAAAAATAGTGACGTTTGTCTGTGCCCCCTCCCGCTCTGAGATTTGGTTTCGCCCACCTTGCCGGACCTGCGCTTCTCTACTGTCTCTCCCGGTCTCTCCCCGTACGTCTACGAAGCATCAGCGGTGGTATGAAGAAAGCACGCGGAAAAAAGCAAAAGAATAAAAGTATCTTCCCAACGGGAGGTACGCTACTGCTAGGGCTCCAGTGCCACCACTCACGAGTCATCATGTTACTGAACAAAAGTTACCCCCCCCCCCCAGCCGGCGAGTTTGACAGTGCGCATCGCAGAAAGTTAAAATGATCTCCGATCGACCACATCGCATCGCCTGTCCTGGCCGCATCCCGCTAGAACACATTCACATTCATTGACAGCTGTCTCTCAGAGATGGGCGAGTGGCGACGTATGTGAACGGGGCTTTAGTCAAAAACCAAAACACCAAGGAAGGCTGAGGAATAGTCACCCACTTATATTATTATTATTATTATTATTATCATTATTATTATTAATAATAATAATATGAATGATAAACAAATTGTGTTTTAGTCATTTTTGTTCTCATCTTTTCTTGAATGCTTAAACTCCTCAAACCAATTTAGTATGTCGACATTTGTATCAGTACCAGCAGTTTGGAAGAAATTGGTCAGTAATTGATATGTCATATTTTGTTTCTCAGAATTCACCAAATTGATGCATTAAAATGAAATTATTCAAAATTTTCTCCCGGGGGGGCATGCCCCCGGACCCCCCTAGAGGATCGCAAGCCCCCCAACCATAGTCTCCAAAGATCCTGTGGGAAACACAGATATCGGGACTAAATACTTAAAGTTAGAGGCAATTAGGACCATATGTTCAATGACCATGTATATATATATATATATATATATATATATATATATATACACCTGCTGCACAGGCGGAAATCTCAACCCCCCCAATGTTCAACTCAAAGTTACGCCCTTGTGATTGTAATTGCCTGCACCTGTGGTGTGTCAAATTGGCGGACTTTAAATAAGCTTCCAGAGGAAACGGACAGAGAGAACGGATCAAGCGGGAAGGGCAGGAAGCCGAAGCAGGAACAGAGGGGACCGATCACAGTAGCCACGCCGGAGCTGTCGTTGGACGGAGAAGCTAGGGACTAAGTGTTAGAAGGCCCCATGAAGAAGCAGGCAGTGTGATACTCTGCCCTTCTGCATAAGTAGCGATCTACGACTAAGCGTGACCCGCTGTATGTGTGTGTGTTAAAAACTGCAGTGACTGCCGTCTTGCTCTCCCGATAGCTCAAGGTCAGCGCCCTGAGGAAGACGACGGTGCAGTGTAGCGGCGTCGAGAGGACGCAGGACCGAGTATGGATTGCATCGACGCGTTCTACGGCGTTCTACGGCGTTCTACGCCGACGGAGCCACTTCCGCCGGCGCCCCGACTGTGTGCTGCAGCCCAGGCTGCCTTGGCAGATAAGACTCTAGACTGCTTCATTAGACTCCCTCAGCCCTCAGTTTTTAGCATCCCTCATTTTAACGCCCTTTTATCAACTGTCATCATTTTTAATCTCCTACCCGTGTTTTAAGCTGATTTTATTCTGTAATAAACATCAGCGTTTCTGCTCTAGCATCTGTGGTCTTCTTGGTTTTTAGCAATTGCTCTCTCGCCTGATTTTAAACCATAGTCATTTTTAATAATACAATACACTAGCAGCCTCCACACATGCCCAATAACAGTTGAAGCATCTCCATGACAACTGAGAAACCCCATTCACTGAGGAATGCCACATGATGTGATTGGCAGCTTCAAAACAACAAACAAGTTGGAAAGTATGTCAAGATCAAATATAAGTACGAGTGTCTTCTGTTCTTCAGGTTTGTCTTGGCTACGTTTCGGCAACTTAACCGGCAACTGAAAGAGACAAACATAAGCTGTGTCTGTATTAGGGTTGCACATCTCTTTGTGATAAACGAATCGATATGCATCTAGATATCCTTTTATTACAGACCGATTCGAATCGATTCCATACAGTGTAACGATACGATTTGATTCTACGGTTAATATTTGTTGTAGATATTTTATAAAATAAAGAAGCCGATTCTATGAAAGTGACAGTACATATTTGAAAAGAAACTATAGGTTTCTTTTCAAATATGTAAAATACTACATATCCCCAAACATTGTGGCTGTACGGCACTGGCAAAAAAAAAAAAAAAACAGAACAACAAAATCACATGTCAATGTATTTATTTTTAGACATGGACTCAAAAAAAGTCTGGCTGACTCGTTGGCTGGCGGTCACAGGACAGTGTCGTGGACGCTACTCGTGCTGCGGCCGCCTCTAATGGCGCAAGTTGAGACACAAGCGATCGACATTCAAAGCCTTCCGTCTCTCACGTGCGGTCGTGAGGTGCCTGCGGTCACACGGCAGCGTCGCAGCCGCCTACCTGTGCTGCGCCCGCCTCTCCACCTCCACCTCCACCTCCTCCATGTTCCGTGTTGTCCCTTGTTTATAACTCATACCAGCTAGCCAGCTACGGCGTTTCGCCGGCAGCTTCAGCTCTCGCGTTGTTTTAGAGACGCTGGTGTAATGCCGCCCATAGATATGATGCCGCCGACCGCTTCAAAGTCTTGCGATACCCGATCCATGACTCTGTAACCGATTCATCTAGGAATCCATTGATAATTCGTATCGATTGAGGAGGCTGCTACCGATGCAGCCGTATCTCTCACTTGTTGAACTGAATACCCGGTCGCATCGGTTTATCGTTTACAACCCTAGTCTCTATCCAGAGTCTGCATTTGAAGACGGAATACGTCACAGCGGCCATTTCAAGGCTCCTTTTCAAGGCCTTCTTTTCCCAGATTCAGATATCCAACCGATGGATCCTTACAGCCAAACCTATCTCAAGATTCATATTATATCTATGCCAACTAAGAGTTCGCCTCCCACCGTCGAGTGCAAAAGCCTGACTTAGGATGCCACGATGCCTTTTTGCCTGCTCAGATAGGACAGTGAGGGGGACGACATGCAGAAAGGGCCGCCAGTTGGATTCAAACCCGGACCGACTGAGCCAATTTAACATCTTTTGGGCTTAACTAGCCCCAACGACCATGGTTATCAAGTCAGGGTTTCTCCATCTGGGTTTGAGTTTGTTTACATAAGTGTTGTTTGCAGCATGAGACCAATCATGAACATGGACAAGTCAGAGCGGCATATTTTATAGACAAAAACGAAAAGTGGTAAAAAAATTGCAGGCCGTTTAATTGCGTAAATTAATAGGAGTATGATATAACTGTCCCATCAAGAGCAAAATAGCTGACTGTAATTACGTGTGTGTATGAATACTTGGATGTATTCTCATAGAATAGAACAGGCTAGAATAAAATATATATCATTCATCCCATGCCGGAAATTATGGCTTGTATAGCAGCAGCAACCCATCATAAAAAAAACACTTACTTTTATATCTTATAATCACCCACAGCTAACAAAAAAAAGTAAGGCAAGACAATTAACTGCTGGACTGTAAACCCACATCTCAGACATGCCACACTGAAACATACGGCCCAAGAGGCCCTTTGAGATGAGTGATATGAACAGATGATAAGACGTGTTGTACTGGTTGTATAATTCTGATATATGCTGCTGATATTGCTGCTAGACCTTCCTGTTAATACCGTTGCGTGTTGCATGCAGGAGACCACAGTTTTGGTGTCGTTTTTGCAAAGAAATCTATCAAAGATCGGCTCATGCTTGAGATTGGGCTGTGATATTATGACCCTATTCATTTACACATTCACACACTGAATTTTTAATATTTCGCCAGCTGTCATTTCTGCTCGGTGGGAGGGATGGAGGAGGTGGACGTGTCAAACCAACGCAGGACTTTTGTCCATTAGACCGCTGTTCCTGATCCGCGTGAAATTAAAAGTAAATGTCATTTTCTCACATCAGTTGTTAATAAATCATCACGTGAATCATTAGTCAGTCAATGTGACATCAACCACCCTCTAACTGTGTTTTTGCTACCTTAACCTAACTTCCTGTGAAGCCGGACGTTTCTTTTGAAAAGACATGAACGTAGAGTGTCACACATGAGCTCTGATCAAGCTGCCTTATTTGACACAAGCTGTTAAATACTGACAAAGAGGCGAGTGACAATGGATTTTGCACGTTTCTTCCCATTCGAGTCTTGCATTGGAACATTTGACTCGCACTCCTCGCAAGTCCCGGGAGTCTAGAGAGCAGCTTGTGGCTGAGAGACCCGATGACTGTGTGTGGCTGCTGTTTGTCCGGCAGCCAGAAGTGTACGAGCCTGTTCCGACAGGGTGGTAACATGATGTTAATATTGCCCCGCTACACACACACACACGCACACACACCCACCCACAGAGCTCCTCAGCCTCACAGCTGTGCCTCTCCGCCTGCTGGACACTTCACACTTCACGCTGCTGAACAAAGTCTGCTGCACTCGAGCTCGCGGCCCGTCGGGGGATGGTTAAAGGAACTTAAGAAGAAAAGGAAGATCCGAGCCGAGCGTGACTCAAGCCTGCCTTTTTATTTACTACTGCAATGCCTGACAACATCTTTAATGCTGACATTCTGCCCCTCTTTCATTTTGGAAAATCCAAGACAGGATTACACATGTGGTTATTGAATTAGAGTGACATAGCAATCCAATTTTTGGTTGTAGTGATGAATGGATCGGCTTTATGGCCTCGCTGTGCAAATGACTCAGTGCACAATACAAATCTAGCACTACATCCCCTGCATTCAGGAGATAAAAGTAGAGTGAATGAGAGCCTCGATGTTGGGGGGAAAGAAGAGGAAGAAGGCAGATAAAGGGAGCATTTCAGCACTTTCAGCAGCAGCAGAGCAGAGTGATCACATCTCAGTTTTAATTTGTAGCTAGTATGGAAACCAGCTGTCAGACTGCTGGGAAGACATTTTTTTTTTTTTTCGCATCTGAACTCGACACTAACCAGTGACACCTCAACTTGTTGTGCACTTGCTCTTTATGTATATATATATATATATATATATACTATACTATATTCCTGTGTGTACCAGGGCTATTTTTGTCTGTTAATAATCCAGAATCCAGCGGCCACAAAGGCACAACTACCAAACATGTAAAAAGTCATATAACAGCCTGCATTTACAGTATCATCCAAGTTCTAACAACAGCAGGATACACAAGACATTAGAAATGTAAAATGAATGAGTCAAAAATATGCCGCGACCGTACCATTTATAAATAACACATCTTTGGCAGTGTCTCTTTTTACAAAACATCTCGGCTTCGCGGAACGAGAGGGAGATGGATACGGCACTGCAGGTCGTTTGACGTATTCAATGAGCGTGGAATTACGATTAGCTTATGGCTTCAAAACAGCTGTGAAAGGTGAAATTTTGCTCGTCTTGCATATTTACAAGACTCTTCAACCGCAAGCGAAGTTGCTGTGCATCATGTATGTGTCACTGTATACAACGGCGACCTCAACGAGCAACTAGCGGCTTTTTATCTTCTTTGGATCTACATTCTCAGCTGTCAACCCAACGCTGATTCCCTTGCCACACAGGCATCAGTGTTGGTCATCTTGCTTTAAAAAAGTAATTAGTTTCAGTTATAAATTACTTCTCCTAAAAAGTAATTGAGTTAGTAACTCAGTTAGCACATTGTAAAAGTAATTAGTTACTCAGCAAAGTAACTGATGTTATTTTTTACGTTCTATAACATCTTTAACGTCAAAGATGAATTGATTGAAAAATAAAAACACTACATACAGTAATTTGGAACATTTAGTTTTTTATTTTAACTCAATAGATTGCAGACTGCCATATGATATGCATAGAAATAAAAACATATTTAAAAAATATGTATTGAAAATAAAATTCAAGTGCCAATTTAAGTGTAAACAAATGTTAACTTGGGTAAAAAGAAACAAAGGAAAATCTGGCCATTAAGTAGTGCAAATCTCTGTAACTGTATATTTGGCCTACTGCACTATAAACAGAACACTATCCTACTCTTAAATATTCCCTAAAGTAACAATATTAAATATAGAAAATAAAATAATATTCACACACTTTGCATTCAAGCATACTTAGCATGTGTTGATGTGAGGTGCTTCATAAGATTTGAGTTGCTTGAGGCAGACATGGATAAAGTTTTTCCTGGACGAGGCGCGCATGTTACATAAACCTTCTCGCGAAGTCCCGCCTTTCTATTTCCGGTACATGGGACCTCAAAATTAATTTCTTAAGCATGTATTCCTATGGTGAGATCAAAATTATTTTCTGGTCCAGTTTGAATTGTGCCATGAATTTCACATATTGTCTGTGGTTTTTAAAGATAAGGGGCCCTAGTTTCGTGGCGCAGCGCAGGGCGGCGCAGGGCGGCGGAGCCGGCGCAATGCAAGTTTCGACCCGCGCAGCCTTGCGCACCGTCAGTTTGGCAGTTTGGTGGATCGCCTGCGCCAAGATGGGTGTGGCGGCGCAGCAGGGGGAGGCGTCACAGATTCAGCTTGGCGTAGCAGAAGTTTCGTGGCAAAAAGCCTCGCCGAGACTGCGCTGAAAGCTCGCCAGCTCCAACCTGCATGGTCTACTTTCGGCGCAAGGCGTAAATAAAGTCCATTCATTCAATGCGAATCACAGCTGGCGGAGTGGAAGTTTGGCTGACGGCGCGCAGTGCGCACACGTCACCGAGGCCTCACAGGCAGGTTTCCGCAGTTCCAGGCACATTTAAATGCAATAAATAATCACAACAAACACTATTTAATGCAACTAATTGAATCAACACGTGAATGTATATCTATATAGATTGTCCCGTCACATCTGACGTCAGATCAAAGGCGGATGGCACGCGTAATGGAAACTCAGCCTCTCGGACCAAAACATCTCCCTCTCTCTCTCCTGTTTTTTTATAATATGGGCATTGTTATTATTATGGTACGCACGCACAGCGCGTGATGCGCGTGGTGGGAGCGGCGGCGCTGCTTCTGTCATCGGGTTGTCAAATGACGGAACTTGCACTGAACCTCCCCTAACGCATTAAAGGAGAGGAGAGGAGCTCATTTGATTGGTGAAGATCTGAATTGGCTGTATTAATCCCAGTCCACGCCTCGTCTCCTCCTCGTCTCCCACTCACGCCTTCTTCTCCTCCCTCTTTCCCACTTGCGCCGGTGGGCGAGACGGGAGGTGTGCCTGCGCGAGCCTGCGCCGGCCTGCGCGGTGCACGAAACTTGCAAAGTCCAGGCGGACACACCCCGTCGGCGTGGCGCAGGTGCGCTGAAAGCTGACTGCGCCTGGTCTACGAAACTAGGGCCCAATGTTTCATGCAAAAAAAAAAATATATATGATTTATCGCGAAGAAGTTTGATAGGTTTTGTGTGAGGCCGCTTTATGAACTACAGCTCATCGCTGCTCTCGGCGCGAATGATATGTGTCAGTTTGAGCCAGCATTTCCTCGTCTTCTCATCGGACGGGAACCAAAAGAATGAACAGACGTACTGCTGGAATGGGAACATTCAGGTACAAAACACACCGGCATCTTGGTTTGATCGGCACTGAATCGCTGTGAGAAAGGCTGATGAAGTGACGTCACATACGCGACATGTAGTCTTTCTCATTGTGTTTTCTCTACAGCCTTAAACTGAACAATTACACAATAAAAACGGTCAAACTCTTGACGTGAAAACGTTTAATTTGAATCCACAAACAACATATTTCTAATTCGGGGCATATAACGATTGGGACCAGCAAATAATTATATTATCTGCATTGAGACCCATACATTTTTTACGATCTCAGAGGTCCCATGGGAGTCTAGCGGAACGGGTGGGACTTTGCCACTCTATTTCTCTGGCTCGTCGCTATTGTCGCTGTCTTGTTGTGTCTGGTAGTCAAAGCGTGCAGTGAGACAGCGTGAGCAGGGCGTGATCCGCCCACCCAGCCAATCATCGCATTTGCAACGGTGTCATCATCCCTACCACTGCTCTCTCCGGGCAGCTGATGTGTGACTCTGGCCAAAGCCTGACACCTTGCTCTTCATTCAACCAAATTGTAGTAACACGCAACTCTACATTCTTAGTAACGGCAACGGCATTGCAACGATGGGAAAAGTAATTCATTAGATCACTCGTTACTGAAAAAAATAACACCATTAGCTGTTATTACCAACACTGGGAGGCATGCATTGATGCTGCGGTCTGGCTGCAATTTACGATCATATTTAATCTGATGGATCAATTCATTCAAATTGCAGATTTTGTTACAATGACATAACCTTATTTTGGAATTCAAATAACAATGTTGTTTGAGTATTATTGAGTAAATATTGGCAAGGACACAGATTCTGTAGCACTCGGATGTTCATATCTAAATGTACACCTCTGATGGGGTTTTCATGAATAAGGGAAAATACAGTTCCTGGATTACAGCAGAGACGAAGTAAAGCATGAATGTAGAAAGAGAAAAAGAATTAGAGCTGCAGGCATGACACGAGACTTAATGTGACTATTATCTGGGTCTCAAGAAGAATTGTGAAATAGAGATGAACATCCAGTACTTCAGTGAGGAGACTGAATATTAAAGAGCAGCCGGTGCTCTGCCAGCCCGTCTGCTCAAGTCAACCTCTGGCTGCATGTTTGAATGATCCACTGCAAAGACAACTCATTTACTCGAAAAGTACAGTCGCACACGCACTCTCCACTTATGCACAACCATAACCAATGTTTTTCTTTCTTTTCATTTTCTGCTGCTTAACTGAATGACTTTCATCATTATCTCACTGTTTCCACTCTACTTTATTTTCCCATCTCCCTCCTTGAGCTCTCAAACTGCCTTAAACTCTTCTCTTCCGTAACCATGGCTACAACTGATCAAATAGCCCAAAATGGCGGTGATGGGGGTTTTAAATCACCCTGAGCACCAGTGCTTCAAGCGCTCATACAGTCTTTGCATGAATTTGGAAGATGTTGCCATTTCATGTTACAGCCGGCACTGATGCATTTACATTTAAAATCTTCTTCTGTGTAAAAGTCAGCCTGTGTTTGCATTGGCGGTGGTTGTGTGTTTATACACCCATGCAGCTTGTGTGATGCACATAAACTGCCCACAGAGTAACCAAGGACGACATGTTAACATGCACTAAGATAAAGCCAAGTCAAAGAACATTGCTTTTTTTTATTCTGCTTTTCAAAAGGTAGAAAATGACATGTTGCCTGGACACTATCAGACTAAAAAAGTACATACTAAAATATGATAGCAGAGATTGCAATTCTTTGTGGAGATGCAGCACTTTAGACTACAGTGACTTGAGTCTATAGGGTCAATCCATGAATGATTTAAACAAACAAATATAGGAACACTTTAACGGCATGGGCACGGTCCAGAAAAATAACAGCTACACTATGAGGATAGAGAGAATGGAGTCATCGGCTTTCTCACACAGGTATAGCCAACCAATGCAGAAATGTAGTCACCTACACTCCTTCTCCCCAGTAACAACATTGTTAAGGACTTCTAGCTGCTGTGTACATGAGGACTTTTATCACTCAGAAACAAACAAGAACAGCGTGACATTGTGATAGCACTGTACAACCTTTTGCAACAGGACTCCACTGACACTTAGCATTCACTTCTACAACACAACACACATCAAAAAGTATCAAAGTTGTCACAGTTTGCTGAATGTTTGTCGTAGTATCCCTTTGTGTTGTGTAAAGCCGCTCAGTGAACCTCTCTCCTGACACAATGTGCGTCGCCAACTTAGCCGTTAGCTAGCTAGCTAGCTACATTCCATCACAAATGTAATGTTATTTTATCTGATGTGTTTTATCCAGGTTTAACCTCTTTTAATCTGCCGGGAAGAGAAAGAACGAGTATGTTGTTGTCTGAGTAACGTTACATCCTGGTACCAAACACTCAGGCATCAACTTTTGGGTGTATAGTCTAATTATGTATTTTCACGGTCTTCAATAGTTAAACGACAAAATTGAGGCTTTCTTCATGTGCAAAATTATCTTTTAAATTAACAAACATCGTGCGTGTAATTCGTCGCACAATCCAAACGGGATAAAAAAAATAAAACACAGATGTTCTCACTTTTGGCTATAGTGCATATTTTTTTCAGGAAATTAGGTCCCATGGAAAACACGGGAAGACTTGGCCTCCTCATTGCTTTTCCATCTCTCCTTAGCTGGAAGCCACTTGTTCAAAGCTTAAGTTTTGACGCAGCGTCGACAGCTGCACTGATGAACAAACAACAAAGTTGAGACAAGAATAAGCTAGTTTTTACACCCTCCCTCCGCCTCACTCATTCAGCGAGAACAAAACCGGGGTGGGCCAGGGGTCCCTGTTGGCCGGTGGCTGCTTGTCTCCTAGTGGCAGGAAGTGAGCCGCACGGGCCGTTAGAACCAGCAGTGCCGTTCGCCACCAGCCTGCTGTTTGGCTAATTTCTGTAACCACTCTAGCATGAGACAACGGTGGAATTAGCAAGCTAGTTATTTAGCTAGCCAGCTGCTGAATGAGTAGAATAAATACTTAAATTTTCCACAGTGGGCGTGGTTTCCGTCCAATCTGTATTTTTCATCATTGCTTGCAGCTTTAATTATATAATTTCCATGCTGTATCGGAAACATCCTGACACCCTTCCACCCCTACTTGCCCACTCATTCATGTCCTGGTCATCATATGTACGTTTGTAGCTGCTGTTGTCATCCTGTGTGTGAATGCAAGGACAAAGATATCCTCTTGGTATTGAGACCATAAGCAATTAAAGCAACCAATAACTGTTTCCACACCAGTATGGAATGTGAGTACTGTATTAGGATGGACTTGACCATTAGCCATAGTGGTGACAGTTGTTAGGCTATATTACAGCTTTGGAAGGCAAACTGTGTTTCCTATTGGAGAGATAATATAATGTCTTTCTTTGAAGAACAGTGCGTTTTTCCAGGGATGATACATAGAACTTGTATCATCCCTGTTGAGGAGAGAAAAGAGGAGATGAGCTTTAATACTCTGAATACATTAAAGTCAGGCTTCTGCGAAATTTGCTTACAGCATGAAAAAAAGAAACTTACACCAGCTTATGCAAAATACCCTGAGTTTTGGGGCGTTCCCAAATGGAGGCAATTATCAAATGCTATCATTCATTTTAAAACCTTATATCTCCACAATCTAATTTGGTGCTTAGCTGGGCTATATCAGTAAGATATGAATTGGCACATTTTTATTCGGACAGTTTTTCATTATATCAGCAAACAGAAGGAATATCAATTAAATGGAGGCTGGAGATAAATGAATATGTTTAGCTAGGCAGAGGAAATGTGCAAAAAAAAAAAGTTTGAAAGACAGAATGGAATCCGCTGCCGACCAGAAAGCACGAGAAACATCCATTACCCGCACTATTCACTGTGGCCTTGTTGTGGCCCACAGCCTCATTACCATGCTGGCCTTCTAACTTAAGCAAAGCCTATGTGTTGACAAAGAGGAGAATAAGAGCTGTCTATTGCATATTGTACACTGCAGCAGAACAATTACCAAAGTTTGCCTCTGGCTGGAAGGAAAGGGGAAATGTTTATGCACTGACTTCTAGAGAGTTTGATTAGGGAGAATATATTACGTTAACCCTTGACAGTATGTTAACAGGATGAGTGTTGCATGCGCTCTGATGCAACGGGCAATAAGCAAGTGGTTGGTCGGTGCATTTACTGTTGGTACTGTGTAAACGGACCTGCATATATATATAGCAGGAGGCTCGCTCTACCTCTTAGCCACAGCCTCTCACGTGTGTGTGTGTGTGTGTGTGTGTGTGTGTCTGACAACAGTTTGAGTTTAGTTTCCGTAGTTATTATTTTCAGTGGCTGAAACAGTTTACCGGTAGTTGGTCGTCTGATTGCCCAAATCTATTCAAACATTTTATCAAACAAGTGTTATACATCACTGTCAGTATTATTAGAAGCTGTCTGTATTCCCAGTAGATCTCTGCTCATTCATTTAAGGGTCCATCAAACCAATTGTTAACCCACGCTGGATTAACAATGACATGCAAATTCCTGAAAGGGAACTCGTGGACACTGAGTCCAGCGAACATGTGACGCTGCGCGGTGGCCACCGGTCATTAACTGATTACAACTGCACCAGATAATCCGATGCCATGATAGGCCACCACCCCCTTTGGCATGAACTAACCTCTAGAGTTGTGAAAGAGGCACTGATTGATTAGATCTCACACACAAGCAAACTGATTACAGGGCAACACTGACAAAACACATTGTGTAAAACACTCACGACTCATCACTAAAGTCAGTCCAGATCCACCAATCTGAGCCTCTTGCGTGCTGTGTGTATGTGTGTGTGTGTGTGTGTGTGTGTGTGTGTGTGTGTGTGTGTGTGTATATATATATATATATATATATATATAGCTTACCATGTGTGTAGGAGGGGGGCTGTATGTTGTTTTTCCTTCGGCGCCAGAGGGGCTAGCCATCAATCTATCAATAACAGTTTGATGCAGCCCCTTCCCTCCTCCCACAGGGCACAGCGAGGCACACTTTAGCGAGATGAGCGGCCCTCTCCCAGAGATCTGAGGTGGAGACGGCATGCAGGGTTCCTGCTTTAAAACGCCTCCTGTGAACGGGAGGCGGGCGAGGGGCCGACTGCTACAGCTACATCAATATGTAAAGCCCAAGCAGCTGCTTAACACCAATTACAGAGATATTAGCCCCGTAGCCAAAACATAAAGCACACTTGTTCCCTCGCTTCTCCCTCTAAAATACCCACGTCTTTTGTTTGGGAACAAAAGCGTTGTTTTAATAAGATGTTACAAAGCAGGGTTCAGTGGCTCTGTAATCAATGCACACAGGGATGTAGTTATTTCAGCTTTTCCCAAAATAAGTGTGTGGGCTGAATGGTCATCCTTAATCCTCCCAGCTAGGATTCTTCATGGGTTTTTTTCCACGTTGCAGGAACATTAGTCCCGGGTGCCAGGCAGCGTCCTCTCTCCTGAGGGCCAGTTAGGCGAGGGGCTCCCTATGACTGATACGGGGGGGGATGAGCTGGCTGCCTCCCAGTCAGCAGCCAGCTGTCTCTCATCCCCCCCCCCCCCATCATCCACTAACATGCACGGCTAAAGGAAGACACACACTGCTCCGTCACCCGCCGGCGTTCCTGAGGGTGAAGCGCTGTCCTTTTGCGAGAGTCTTAGCCTTTGCGAGGGGAGCGTGGGTAAAATACAGCCGTGAGGTCGAGCATCTGCAACGGCACATGGGCGAGTATAAGCGGGTGAGAGGGCCAAGCAAAGTGGCATTCTTCCAGCTCCAGAAAATGAGGCAACATGCAAGAGGAATAGATTTACTGTTGTGCAACATCAGGGGTAAATCCCTACTCATGGTAATCACTTTCATTTTAATGAAGCAGCGAGGACTCAGGGTTCATTTTTGCGAGGAAATTACTTCTCTCATCGTCTCCCGTGAGGTTGTACCTCACAGAAACACAAAACGATGTCACATCGTGTTCATTAGAAGTGCTGAGCGAACGCCAACTATTTCTTTATGCACAGCATAAGAGAGGATCCAGGGACAGAAGTGGAAGTGACCTCCCATCAAAAAGTAAAGGACAGAATAAAGAAGGCTTTGTAGAAAGATATAACTGTTTCGACACCCAGGAGACAAAAATGATGGCCAAAGACAGAGGTGGATAAAGCCGTTCTGCCTCGTGGAAAAGGTTAGATTTCTTATTCAGAATCCTGTTCGGAGGGAGAAAAAAAAATTGGCTGCTTTACTCTAAAGCAGAGTGTGCCGCGATGTGTTAAATTGCTCCCATGTCAGAAAATAACAGCCCTTCACACTGCCACACACACCCTTGTCATAAGGGGAGGATCGTACTGAACCCAGGCCTTTTCCGTCAGCGGGAGGGCTGTGTGTGTGTGTGTGTGAGAGGGGGTGGGTTTGGGAGTAAAGCTGTTTCAGGAAGCCTCCCCTCCCTCTGACAAACAGTCCATCCCTAATTACTTTCGACACAAAGCAGACGACGTCAACAACGCAGATGACAGCAAAATGCAACTGTTGCTGAGGGATATTTCTGTTCTCAATGGCTGCACACTGCTGCAGCCAGCCAAGCGTAATGGAAGTGCTTTAATAGGTGGGGGGCTGACCTTTTGTCACGGCAGACAGCAAAGCAGCAACACTAATATCATTAACCCTGGATTAACAAATGCACATATCCACATTGATTTACCTTCATGCCAGATGTTTCCTTCGGCTGCTCAGAGGGCACGAATCAAGCTTTTATTTGTATATATTCCATCTGCTCTGTTTGGACGTAAAAAAGGAGAAGAATGTGCTGTTTTTTTTTCCTTGACAGAATCGGGTAGCCTACGTACTTCTCATCCGTAGCCATTATTACATTATGTAGAGAATATAGTAGAAAATCTATAGCATCATATATTCCACTATTGACACCTAAAAGTTGAATTTTAATACGTATGATCTTTTTCCTTGAACTTTTCTTTAGTTAAGGTGTGTTGGATTCTGTCCACCACTGAATTCCAAAGCTGAGCTTTGAAGCCAAATTTCATGATGGCAAAATTGTGAAGTTAAAACTTCCAGGTCTTGTGATCCCACTGGGCCCCTTAAGATGATCCCATAGACTTACATTGGATCTGAGCAAGCTGAGACCAAGCAGTTGGGTATACACAGGTATACCCACCTCTATTTCTGCGGTTTACAGTACATCCACCTATCAGCCAGAAAGACATTGGAATATATAAGAGTAAACCCACTTCCTCCTCTGAAACCTACTCATCTAACTAGCAGTAGACCCCCCTCATCAATACCACTACACCACTCTAGCAGACAATGTGCTGATCACACCACAGGTAAGATCCCCTGTCGTACAATCACAAGTCCCTTTACTGTAATCAGTTAATACGTTGGTTGATTTGGCATGTGCAAATACGAAAAAAAAAAAACATTTGCATAAGCATTTGAAGTGTCAGATAATGCACCTCGACATCTGTCATTTATTTCCACGTGGGACATTTTTGTCACTGTATTACTGTACATGTGGTGTGGAAACCGCTGCTGAGGAGAAACGTACAGTGTAATAAACACGGTCTGCCTCAGGCTGAAAGCAATGATGAATGTACGGGGAAATCTCAATCTCTAACTCAGACAGTCTGGGAACCAGGGAAAAGACGATCCCAACACTCACCCATGTCCCGAAGCCTTTCTACATGACATTATAGCTATGTTAATGACAAAGTAAAGGTCAGGCTAATACCGATATCAAGGTTATTCTTGGTAATACTAAGTGCTGTTGTGAGGACCAGAAGTCATAAGACCCAGATGTAGTTCTTTCACAGCTCAGTGGTTCCCGCATCCGTGATTACACAGAAGACAAATACCAGCAACTTTCTCAATCAAATAATTTGTATGCTTGCTGCAGACTGAAAAAATGGCCCCCGGTCTTTGTGATCAGATTGAGTATCTTGAAACACATATTACTCCCTTGTGCGGTGCCACACACACACACACACACACACACACACACACACACACACACACACACACACGCAGAAATCACTTGAAAACACCATTAAGGCAATCAATAGCTGGCTGCTCTGTTTTTTGGGCTATCTTCTGAGTCAAAGAACATGTGGAACAGTGAAGCACTCTTATACTTTCAGATCGATTAGATGCCCGCAATTTCAGTTCCCAAATGAGATACATATGGACCACTATGTTTCTTCAAATTTAAAATGTGGATCCAGAACACCTTAGAGACAGCATTCCTGGATGAGGCGACCGTGTTTTTGATTGATTCAATAGAGGCGAAGTCACTACTTATTTTGGGAAAACATAATGTGGTCGTCAATGGCACGAGACAACTTTTTCATCCTGTTTGAATTGTACAATCACTTACAACTATAATGCTAAAGATGATTTTGCAAATCAAAAAAGCCAGTTTGTCGTCGTATCACTTCATTGTGTGAAACCAATCAGTGAGCTACATCTCGAGTCTCATGCTACGTATGTCACCAGGGTTACCGTTGTTTGCTAGCTAGCATGCCAACCTAGCAATGTTACCTTACATGATGTGTTTTATCCTTTTTATCAGCCACGAAGTGAAAGAATGACCAAGACCTGCTGTTAGTGTGAGAATCTGGTACCTAAGATTAAAACATTCTAGCTTCAGAGAAAGGCGTCACTTACACAACGTTTTGGTGTGTCTTAGTACGTATTTTCACAGTCTCATACTTCAACAAGAATATGACAAAATGTGACTTTGACAAGCAAAATTGTCTTTTAAATTGACAAGAATATAATACATAACACAATTCAAACTGAATCCAAAATGACAATCAGATCATTTCTGAAATAAGGCCCATGGGAAATACCGGAAGGGGCATGACTTGGCCCCTCTATGTTCATACCTTTTTCACTGAGTATGCACTGCTCTCTAATCATGTTATTTGATTTTACAACAATCCCACTTTCAGATGATGCATTTTACTCAGCAAAACGTTGACAATTGGTTACACATTATTTGGCTACCATAATTGTTTTCTAAGATTTAGGTTCTATTTTAACAAGCTTTTCTAAAGAAAATGGTATTGTTGTTGCAAAGCCATTTTAAGCCATTTGGATGGATTCCTGGGAGATTGATGTTTGTCTTGAATTGTCTCGACAACTATTGTGTCGTTTGACATAAATTGTGCTACAGATAATCATGGTGTCCACAGAATGAATCCTGAGGAATCCTTGAGCAGCATTAGCAGGTCAAAGTTTTCAAGTATTTTCACAAATATCTCAACCTCTACTTGAAGGATTAGCTCAAAACTCACTTTGGTTGTCCCTATAGCACCATCATCGTCGTCATGTCAGTTGGGCCTCAGCTCTACTTTGTGTTCACTACTAATGAGCAAATAGCATTAATATGGTGAACTAAACAAGACACCTGGCAAACATCAGCATGGCAGCATTGCCATTGTGGGCATGAAAGCCGGCAAATAAAACCTCCACCCCAGTGACACAAACGCCTTGTCAATAGTCTTGCTTGTTTACAATAATTAAACTAATGAGTACAAATTACCATGGTAATTTGTTGATGCTGAAATGTGACACGTCGTACCTTAATGAACGTTTTAAATTGATCAGCCGTTGCTGATGTTGTCAGATACAGGCAGGTGCCACCGTGGAAACAAGTTAATGACTTCCTCGCCTCATTGTTTGTGCTTTTAGAACAGATATAGCTTTGTGCATGACACCTTTTATTAAATATAGACACTGGTTTGTGTCTCACATCCACATTCATCAACTTCAAAACATGCAGCACTACAGAGTTAAGGATCACAATCGTTGGAAGACCTGGCAGGGATGCAGCTAACGACTGCTATAGAGGAAAACAAAGCTTCTAATCAGGTTCAATGTAGGTCCAAAGTGAAGAAAGGAGTCATTAGAGGAGACTTGTCTCTGTATATCGAGCTGACCATCGGCTCAATGAGTGCCTTTATAAATTTCACATGCTGCGAATGCCACAGTGCATTTAGACAATTTCTGGCCGGGCCCCACCGCAGAAAGAAACACGTCATGCCTGCAGAAAAATCCAATATGCTGTTCTCTTCCAAAAGCTGTGCTGTAAGTGAATACTCTGGGATTACATGTCACCCTCAACCCCCCCAGATGGCTCCTAATCTCAAATTACAAACTGCTTCCAGACAGCAGGAGAAATAAAAAAAGGTCCAGGACCTTGGAATGATGCTATGGGTAGTAGTCTGTAGCCACAATTACCAAGACCAGATCATTAAAATAAAAGGAAGATCAATTCCCACATGGACATGAGCCAATGTGGGTGGCGTTGGTCCCTTCTGTCAGCATTACACTGGAAGGGGATTTTAAAATTTCTGTTACAGTTATTTAAACCATCTTGGAAAAAGACTGCACACATAATAGTAGTAAAGAGGCTCCTCCAGTTACAAGAAGGAATTGATGTTTCAGGCAGCAAAAATGGCTTTTTCTATTGTGCCTGTGTAAAATAAAACAAAACTCAGAGCGTAAAACGGAACGAAGGTTCACAAGAACGTGAACACATTCATGTTATCTCTCCAGCTACACTGCCTTCATTTTCAGCTTTGAGGTAATAACTGTACTACACTGCAGCATTGAAAAGGGTGAAAACATTTATTTCCGTAGGATAATTAATTTGAATGTGATCAAAAGTAACTTATCTGGGCAGCAGCAAATTCAGGATGGGTGGTGAACACATTGTGTGGCTAACACCAGCTTGACATTAAAACGTCGAGTAAGCAACACATTGTGGCATTTGATTTCATCATGCTCTTTTGATGTGGAGCAGTTTCTATGTCAGCTGGTTGGGGGTAATGAAAAAATGCAGGGGGATCAATACTGCAACCACTGCTGCTGCTGCTGCTGCTGCTGCTGCTGCTGGCCAGCAGTGCGGCTCACTCGGCAAACACCCTCACATTTCTCAGCAGTGCCAAGCCCCGGCCCAAAGGCTCTATTTCAAGTCCCAGGAGGAGCACAGAAAAACTATCCGGCAGTGCCAAATTCACCATCGATTGGCTTGTGCCCATCACAGAGAGAAGGAGAGAGGAAGGAGGAGGAGGAGAGCTGCTCAGTGGGCTTGGAAAAAAAGAAATATGATCACATTGATGACGTGGGACATCCAGTAGAAATCTGTACAGGCAGCATGGTCATTTCATCTCCTGTGAGTGTGCTTGTGAAGTTTAGAGTGATGGCTATCAACAAATGAGCTATTCATCAGCAATCTTTGAACTGCAGTGACACTGTACGTACACGGAATTACACTGTTGAGTTAGAGTGTAGAAAAATTGACAAAAGACCATAAGTGAGCCCAAACCGAAGACTGTTCACATGAGGGCTCATTAGACCCGGATCACACCGAGATGTGTCAAACAGGCGCTAGCAGCTTCAAAAACGCCCCTTGGCAAAGTGCGTCAGGCAAAACAGCTGATCAGACCTCGAAGCGGGGGTGCTTGCACAACCAGGCAATTAAATGTGGATTCAAGCAGACGAGGAGCTCTTGATGTTGCTCTGCTGTTGGATTAGCAGGAGGGAAAAAAGATCTTAAAAAGATAAATAGTGAAAAAATAGGTTAAAGAAAAAGTCAAAAATGCTGATATCGACCTTTTGTCTTGCTGATCCTGCCACATGTACCGGAATCAAAACAGGAAGCAATTGGTTAAATAGTGAAGCCCGCCCCCTGCTTGATTTGATTGGCTGCCTGGGCCAGCTTAAGGCAGTTTTTTCTCGCCATTGTCGCTGTAACGCTTGCCCCTCGGTGATGTTGGGACTTTGAAATTGTGTTGACTCTTGAAATTTTGAGCGTATTCTACTCTTGCTCAATGTGTTAAGTGTCCTGAGATGACTTCTGTTGTGATTTGACACTATAAATAAAATTGAATTGAATTGAAAATTGGGCCAAGTGTAACATTGATGAGTTGAGAATAGTGCATCATACTATAGGAGAACAATGGTTTTGCAGGTAACGCCTTAACGGTAAGGATTGACCCCTTAAAACAGTGAATCACACTACATCCTCCAATGCCACCATCAGCTCCAAAACAAACAAAGGGTTTAATTCTATTTTACCACTTGCCAGATCAAGTGTGTGGCCATAAGGTTTTCTAGCTCAATGTGGCATTTAACTTGCCCACGCAGGCAATCCTGATTGCTGAGCCTGAAACAAGACACAAGGTGACTTCATAAACTTCATCAACCAATAAGACATATGCTGTTCATTGGAGGTTCCACAATGCTCTGCTGGGAGAAAAAAATAAACAAAACAGCTGCATCCGCCACTGCACAACATCTGGACAGCAAACAATAGGGACTAAAACTGGCCTCGCAGGTTTGTTTTTAGACCAAACTCTGCTTAATATTGCAAGACCCGCCCACAACAATACAATATAAATGGATCAACTCAGCCATGTCTGCCCATTTGATAGGTGTATGCCAGCTAAAAATGAGTTTTAAAACAACGGCAAAGACACCGGATTTAATTTTTGTGTGAAAAGCACAAATATCCCTGTTACAAAGATGAGCTCAGAGCAGCACAGTGGAATAGTGATGTGGGAATGTGCATTATCCTGAATTCATCAAGAACACAGCGAAACATAAAGGAAGTAACCGCCTACAGCATCAACAGCATATGTGAACAAGGGCAGGACAAAGACAGCTCACAGAACTATGACAAAAATAAACTTGAAACAGGGAAAAAAACAGGGAAAACTAGAATAAAGTCATGCATGTGTCAGTTCAGGACTCTTTTTGAGATTTGATGGTCCATACGCTCAAACTACGATACGGACTTCTCATACATAAATAAATGCAATAAAAAGAAAAGCCTCAATGGTGGTGCTGGGTGGAAAGTCCCGTGGCTTGCGGTTGTGAAACAAAGAGAAACAGCTTTCATTTTCTGCTAAACTAAATATTTAAAAGACCCAAAAGCTGGCACAGAGGGAAGCTGAAGGAACCATTATGTAAATAATCTGGGCGTTTATCGATGTGGATCCAGCCCAGAACTGACGGAGCGGCAATATGTCCTCCAGAAACTCCCAATGTGGTTCCTGCCGGCGAGCTCAGCCTCCCAGCAGGCCTCGGGATTGGACATCACATATCCACGCTCCGCAAGCTGCATCATGGGGCCGAGCTCACACATACTCATGCGTCCTCTCATGGCCTGTGGAAAGTTAATTAACTGCTTTTCGGAGGCGGCAGGCCCGTGATAGTGATGAATTAACGCCACCGCCTCCCTCCCAACGGTCGGTGGCTGTAGCCCAGGGGAGGGAGCGCCGCAGTGCGCTCCCTCCCCGTGTATGGCGAACATTAACCAGCTCCAGTACAGGCAGGAGGGTACAGTCTTGGGAGACGGGGAGGAAATGAACAGACAAGGAGTCAATAATTGAGATAACAACAAACAAACCCATTAGTGGAAATCAAGGAGGCTCATTAGTTTCTCTTACTTTAAGAGCCCAAACAAAGCCACCGCATTTTTTCTCCCGTTCTGGTGAAATAATGATGATGCAACAGTGCAATTAGTCCTTCATATTTGATTCTGCTGAGAAAAAAGTTACATAAATACGAGAGACGTGGCAGTACAGTAACCCTTTGTGAATAGAAGGCTGAAACGGAGGGAACGGCTCTGGGTCAATGGGTGGTCCCTGATCAGGAATCAGCTGAGTGTGCAGAATGGCCTTGACAGCTGGCTCACCTAAGTGCGAGGTCAGGGACAGACTTAAATGCGAGGTCACACCTTCATCTTGTTTTCCTGCCCTGGGTGAGGGAGAGGAATCCTTCTGTTCATGTACATAGAGACCTATTGAAATGTTTGTGGTTACGTTATTTAGTATTTTAAAGCTTTGGGAAGAAGCTCATTTCTCTGTGGTGACCTGCCACATTATCAACATTGACAGCCACAAATAGATTAGATTTTTTTCCTTTTGTTATGAGCAGTGAGCGTTTGGAGAGCGATACCAGCACCTGTGCTGCTTGCAGCCACATCTGGAGCGCCACTCATTTAGAAAACGTTGCAAACTGCTGTTACAGCCCCGTCCCATGGCAGATCCCAGGCATGAAATGCAATCTATTGGTTTTCTGTACATTTTGTGTTCTTTTGTTATTGTTGCTCAGCATGAAAACAATGGCAATGAAAAGTCAATAAGGATCCCTTTTTTGGGGTGGGCACACAGGTATCCACATTACCGACAGTATTACATTTTGTGAAAGACACTCATGTTTGGGAAAGTGAACGCGTCCAACGATGACCCGTGCTGCGTTGCCCAAAGTGAACCTAACATTTGTTTGTTGCTTAAACCTAACTGTACGTAGTTATTTGAGCCAGATCATGACATGACCAAACAGTACTAAAGGAGAGTATGTTCAAGTACATGGGATTTACTGTTTTTACCGTGATAGTTAAATGTTTCCAAATATAAAGAATTGAACTTGAAATGATGGGTTGAATAAATGTACTGCTTTTTCTTCATTGTCATTCAGACTTTGACTTTCTAAAGAAACATCAGCATATGAGCAAACACACGATGGGAATATGATGTATCTGTCACACCTGTTAAGATACATCATGGTGTTTTCTTTGAGAATAATGAAACCACTGCTACACTCACTTATAATTTAACAAAATCCCTGGCAGACCAGCCTGCTCTCCTAAAAACAACCTTCCCACACAACCACATTCGTACAAAAACCTGAAAAGAGTGCAGTTTAGCTGTATGAGAACGTAACGTTGTCTCAACCTCGGTTCAAAGTGACTCGAACAGCAGCCACAGCTGTTACGATCTTTGTCTCTTCAGCAACATTTGTCTTTACATTACATTCCTCTTTAAAGTTGTTTTTTTGCCGTTTTCACAGGTTAGATATTAAACCGTGACTACATTTACATGCATGTTCTACCATTATTCCGAACATAAAAATATTCCAAATCTGATTCAGGCTCATAAAAATCATCTTGTTCGGATATTCTGAACTATTCCAAATGGAGCATTTTCTAATTAAGACGTATCCAAATGAATAAAACATGCCCGGTGATGAGGGCGTGGCGGTGAGCTCCTCAGAGGACCAGGGGCCTCATTTATAAAGCTTGCGTACGCACAAAACGGGGCTGGAAACGTGCGTACGCCACTTTCCACGCAAATGTTGTGATCTATAAAAACCAAACTTGACAGGAAAGTGTGCGTACCCGTAAGCAAACTCTGAGGCATGCGTACCGGTACGCACATTCTGGAGACTGGAGCGATACAGATGTCAGATTGTAGGAAGTAAACGTGAAAAGAACTATTATAGTTTTGATGACTCGCACACATTTAATTACACTCCATATCACAAGTTAGATCCGCGTTATCATGAGGAACTCAACTTCATAAACACCTTCTTTTAAAATCCAACCCGTATCTTAAATCAAAATAATTTCGAAATATTGAATCAGCGCCGTCACCGCAGGAGGAGGAGACAGCCCGACTGCATGTAATACAGGATACAACAAATATCCTCCATTAGATCACTGCAGAACACAGCGGGAATAACTAAATATTCTCCTTATGTGCATATGTCATCAACGCACATACATAAGCCATTACGCCATCGTATAATTCTTACACTTATCCTCGTTTTTAAACCACCAGAGCGCATTGGAAACGCGCTATAATGAGTGGCACGCTCATGCGCACTCAGTCGTGGAGCGTGGAGAGCGCAACTTTACGAACTTCAGGAGGCAGACTCCACCCGGCAAAGGTGGTAGATTCCCCAGCATGATGAGCCTCGGCCCCCTGCCCGACTGGAGGGGTATCAACAGGGCGCAAGAATCTGTGAGGATGTCATGCTGCGTTTGTAAGATAAGGAAGACAACAATGTTCATTTTTAACGTATTGTTTTATTAATATGGCAATTTCTTGCAAGACAGTGCGCGTTTGCTGGCGGTGATTGTGTCTCGCTGAAGTTGCAGGACGGCATCAGTGTGCACCCGACCGCTTGATGTGCCATTCGTCCGGGGTGCGCTGCTGCTTTGCGCAGGACCCGGACGCTGTGCCGAGGGCCCGTCACCGTCACCCTCCTCACATCACCCTCCTCACATCACCCTCCTCACGTCACCCTCCTCACATCACCCTCCTCTACGCCACACGCTGCAGACTCTGGAAGGACAGAAACGATTTAACGTTTTGTTTTATATACAATAAAAGTTTAAAATCTGTTTACCCTTATCCCTCTGGTCTCAGTCGCGTCTGATCTCCCTCCTTTTCAGACACAATCCCCGTCAAAGTCACATCAAAGTCAAACTTCCTCAAATACTCTAGCAATACATTAAATATATTTTGGTAAAGGAGCAGAAAGATGTCATTTACCTTCAGATCGGACCACTTTTTCGTAATTTTCGCCACCGTCCGCTCTGTCCCACTGCGCCGTGGACAGCATCAGCAATGTGTTTCCACTCGCACTGCATCTTTTTATTCGTGATCCCGCTGCTGTGACCACTAAATTAAATTATTTTCCGGGCCTCCACCTCCCAAACAAGTGTCTCTTTCTCCGTTTCTGAAAAGTTACGTTTCTTTGCTTTTTCCTGACCTGTCGCCGTGATTCACCGCACGGAAACGATTGCATGCCGGCTCATTAACATAGTAAAATGTGGGCGTGTACAGGGCGGGACTCAGGTACGCACACTTGTAGGTGATCCTGTGATTTATAAAGGGAACATTGCGTACAGCTTGCGTGCGCACAGTTTTATAAATCTGATTTTTTTTTGGCGCACGCAAACTTTGGCTTTTTGGCGTACGTACACTTTTAGTAAGGATCCTACGCACAGTTTTATAAATGAGGCCCCATGATGCTTGTGAGAACAGGGGGAAATGCACGGCTTTGTGTAAACGGGATGATTGGTTTTGCTTTTGCCATGTGAACAGTCTAGTAGGAATGTTGTCTTTGGTGCTTTTGGTGACGTAGTCAGTGTTATAACTCAAAGTACTGGAGGGAGAAACAAGAGAATAACCATGGGTTAATTTAACAGTGCTATAGATGTGAAGGCCATCCACTCTGGTGACTGTACTTCTGCCGACGCCTGCTTGTGTTCAAATGAATGCAACTGGGGCAGAGCATTCACGGAAATCTATAAATATTCCCCCAGCTCCGATGACAGGCATTGTGGTTATTTATAAATCCCATCCAGCTGAATGTGCCGAATGCTGCGTCATAAAATCCCAAACAATCACGCAGATGTAAGGAACGATCAGCAACTTTTTCATTTTCTTTCAGCTCCGGCACCATGCAGACAACTCATTATTAATTACCAACAAAACAACAGCTTCTTCCAAGACGGACAGGAGACAGTGGCTTCATAATCAGGCACTGTGGGTGCAGAGACAACTAAATCCCAAGTCACTCTCCGTTACTGTCAATGAGTACAATCTCAGAACAGGCCGGTAATGACAAGTTGTTTTTTTGTTAAATGCAGTGTTGACATATTGTTGATGCAACAGAGATAGAGTAAGCATGGGATGGAAACATAAACCACTGACAGGTTTAATGATGTAGGGCCATGAGTTGGGAGGGGACGGATACATCAGTGAACCCGTCAACATCAAAGCGTGCCGGGACGAAGTGAAGGCACAGTCGACTGAGTGGTGTTGAGGACTGACTTTGGCCCTACACAGCCTGCATGCTGATCTCTCACACATCCACACACACACTGGCACTCCCGTTCCACTTTGGAGGCAAAGCAGTAAGGCTGTTTGGCAGGGTATCGTGGATTAAGTCAACCAACAACTCACAATGCATCTCAGCGCAAAATAATACCAACGTGAGCCAGGGGCAAAGTAAGATTTTGTTTCAGCCCGTGGAGTGAATTAAGCAAGATCTGACTGACATCGGGAACCCTGGAGGTGAAAATGTATTTCTTAGTTCAGTCAGAAACCTCACGACACATTTGTTTCGTTTTTTTTTTCAAAGACTTAACCCTCCGGTGTCATTTCTGGGTGCAAAAAAACAAGATGGCAACGGCCAAAATTTCAAACTCTAGGCTTCAAATTGCTTGTCCACAATCCAAAGGGTGACATTATAGTGGCTGCACTTCTTTTATATGGAGTATGTTTACAGGCTATGTATTGAACACATCCTGAAACAGATGCAAAGTTATACAAAACCAAATCAAAGGAATATTACTCATTAGGGTCCCTCATCCAACACCGTATATTTTGCCATCTTCCTAAAGATATCTAAGACCTGGTTACAAATGGAGGTGTAATATGCAAAATCACCAATACCTAGTTGAAAACAACAAGCAGCCGATCGCCCCAAAAGTCTTTCTCCTCAAGACTTTTATTTGCTAAGAACCAAAGAACAGCAGAATTAAGATGAGACCATTTCATTTCACCACCGTTGCCCTCATTGTAAAAGACAAACAACGGCATAAGAGGCTGGTGTTGGGACGACCGACGGCAACGCCACGGCGGTGGTTCAGACTTCATTAGACATGCACAGCTTGTAGAAAACAAAGGGAAACAAAGGGAACAAATTAGCATTACTGCTTTCCTAAACTAACACAGTACTGAGAGCCAGAGACAGATGTTGGTAGGAGGGTCATAGTTAACAAGAACACGTGGCTCAACAACCTGACCGCCAAAGGAGCTTTTCAAGCTGAGAAAGAATGTTCTGGCTTTGGGATTACAAGGGTATTTGAGGTCTTCATGGGCCCATTTGAGGACACAAGACTTGGCCCAGGACCCAAGGGAGACGACAGTCTTTCTATTAGAGTGGGTTTTGGTCGACTGCATTTTTGATTGGGTCTAATTATACTCTATTCCCTCTAACCCTATATGGATTGGGTCTGACTTAGCTCGGGGTCCCCTTCATTTACAACTCTGTTTTGAAAATTAATAAATGCAAGTCGGATTTGGACCTGTGAAGACCTCTAATCTGAACACATTCCAGCTTTTACAGCAGACGTCAGCAAAAATATGAGTGCACACGTTGGCAACGGAAGTATCGCTTTGCCTCAGCGATCCAGATGAGTTAGCAAGCTTTATGTCAAAATGCCTGGTTGTTTTATGTTCGGCTGTCAGAATCATTATTCCAACAGCTAGACTCCTCCAGCTGAATATGTCTGTTGTTGCTCGCACTTACATAAATGGTTGGTCTAGATATTAAGTATTTTTGGTACTCCCTGATGTAAAATAGGCGTAACACACAGCTGGAATAATCTCAAACCATGGCAGGAAACTACAAATGTCCCTTTTGTACGCAGAAGTTGGAGTTATTTCAGCTGATTAAAGGCCAAAAAAAAAAAAAAACGTTTTGCTCTTCAACATTTGTAAGGATGTTTCACCTTGATTTTAATTATGCATACTGATTAATTTTATTATTGTAGGCTGCAATCCTGCTAAAACCGTGACAGCTGCTCACAGCAAATTATCAATAAGAACATTCTCATTTACCAGAAATGTTCGAGATTTCCTCTCGGCATATAGACAGACAGGAGTGAGTTTGTGCATATCACCCAGGGATGAAACCCTAGAGAGGAAGATAATAACACTTCCTGGACTCTGCAGAGTGAAAAAGAAAGCAAACTTGATATTGAGGTATTTCACAGAAACCATCTACACCATCTCATGGAGCACAAACTGGATATTACACCATTGGGGAGAAAACATATATGGAGAAGTAAAAAGGTCAAACACAAAGCGGGCAGTTGCCTGTTTTACTGAGCTAAAAGAAGATCCCAATGAGAACATCAGAGAACAAAAAGAAGAAGCAGAGCACAATGAAAAACGAACATGTTCTGTTGTTGAGTTTTTTCTTCTTCCCCAAACTCAAAATGATTGTGTTTTTCAAGCCTGGCTTGATGGGAATTATGGCCATTGAATATCTGTTCTGAAGCTTTCTTTGTCTTTTTTTCTTTTCTCTTTTCTGTTTTCTGTTTGCTCTTGAGGTAACACAAAATAGTTTCAAACAAGTCTGATGAAGTCCGTGTAGGAGGTCGGGTCAAAAGACACATGATCTTCATCATGATCACATGATCTTCATCAGCAGAAAGTTTGTCCAGTTGTCATAAATGTAGATGACCAATTGTACATTTCCTTTCCATTTTTTCTTTTTCTTTTCAGAAGTATATTTCCATGCTACTTGTATCCGTTGCATTGTCATCAGTTTGTGTTCCTTTGCACCGGCAGTTCATCTTAGCAGCTCTAAATGGACACTTCTATTAACCCCCCGTTTGGCACATTTCACTTTACAATTGGTAAGACATCTACACTTAGACGCTCAGTATTCAGCTGATGTTTTGGTTTCCCAAAGTTTGCAACTGGCTGGTGAGCTTGCAGAGAATTTAGCAGCTAAAGAGCCAGATATTTTCCTTGCTTTGCTGCCTTTGCTGGTTGTTTAAACCGGGAACTTACTAGCACAAACATCTACCAGAATATTAGCTTCGAGGGTAAAGTCCTCACTGCAGCGGCCCTAGGTTCGAATCCGCCCGCTGGCCCTTTCTGCATGTCGTCCCCTCTCTGTCCCCACTTTCACTCCCACACTGTCCTCTCGCAATAAAGGCAAATATAGCCAAAAATAAATAACTTTACAAGATGTGAGGATTATCTTGATCACAATTCCTCAAAAGAAACATTCCTTTTTTTGCCACTTTCAGCAAGAAAGCCAAGTGTGATTATATTGCTATTATATTGGAGAGAAGACAGAGAGCCAATATTTCCCAAACTAGGCACAACAAAAAGATTGATAAATAGCACTACAGGTGAGAAGATGTATTATTCATTTTGGGGAGAACTGGTGTTTAATATTAGTACCCATCTATTGAAGTGCTACAGCAAAATGAAACCATGATCTCACAGTTTGACTCACCATAAATCCTCTAATAAGAATTCTTCAATAAAAGGAACCTGAGCGATGTAATAATGTTTAGTAAAGAGCAGAATGGATCTACGAGTACAAAAGAGGACGGTGTTTTTATCTCCTAAAGTTACCTTTTCTCCCGCTGCTGACACATTTAATCGTACATCTGCCGGATATAAAAGCCCAATAATCTGTGTCTAAAGCTGCTGCGCTGTACGGGGGCATGTTGCTTTCACAGTGGGATTTCACCTGCGGCGGCGTGTCACTTCCTCCTCATGCCCATCGGCGGTATTAACATAATTGCATTCATTATCCCATCTTGGACACTTACCCTCCTACTGTAAGTTTCAGCTTGACCCAAACGTCATTCAGCACACAACTCCCTCGGCAGCTTGTAATTGATGTACGCTTGTTCCTCGGGTTCTTTTGGCACATGCTTCCTAATGGAGCGGGACGGCTCAAGACCTCACTGTAATCTGTAAGTGTTCAGCAGTCGTTCCTTGTGCTCTCTTCATCTCCACAACTAATTAGAATCAATACACAGGGTGAACAAACACCACTCATTAGGGCTTTCGCTCTCTTCTTCCTCCCCCTGGCGCCCACAGAGCACAACCCCCCCCTCCCCAAACCTGCTTTTAAAATTGCTCTCAAGCTCAGTGCTGGATACTCGATAGATATAACGAGCATGGCGTCAAGAATAAAACCCCCTTTGAAATTGTCACGCAGCTTTTGATGCCTGTGTCCCACTGCTCGATGCACTCAGGGTTTTTTTCATCTCGCCCCATCTCTGCTCATTTGCCGAGGAGCTCTCAGGCCCTCGCTGAGCAGCTGTAATGAACGGCGAGGAAAAAAAGGGATGCGGAGAGCCAGACGGGGCTTTACTGCACCGTATGTGCTGCTCAGATGCTTCGTGTGCACACCCTCGCCTACACGCACATGCATAGCATGTCAGCGAGGCTTGTCACTCATGTGTTACGGTGTCCTTCAACTCCTCTCACCACTCGTAAACCCGAAAAGACGGAGAGAAAATGAAGGGAGAGAACGTGTCCTCCTCTGTTCTGCCACAAAGTAGTCCATCAAGTCTGTGGTCGTGGTGAGTCTTGTTCATTTTCTATGTGAGCTGGTTTGGAGGCTGAGGAGGCCACCTACCAGCTTGTGCACAGTAGGAGGTGGAAGTCTTTCACGAGGAAAAGGAAAAAAAGACTGTCAAACAAAGGAGCCCTCAGCAGCAGCAGGATGGGGAATGGCAGTGTTAGAAATGTGACATTTCATTTCATCATCACGCTGATGAACAGAGTGATGGTGTAAACTAGCATCAGGACAGGAAGTGCGATGAGACAGGCTGTGGTTAACTTTGCCTTTTTCAATGCGACTCTTGTGATCCGACGCCCCAGAAGGGAAATCAACTGCGTCCACATGTGTGTGTCCACACTTGACAATTAAATGGAAGGTGTCTCATCGGATATAGTTTGTGGTCAATGTAACAGCTTTAATAAGGGGGTGATTAACGTATTTTATTTCCATAGATTGTTCACAATAAGAGTGTACCCCAGTACTTTAGTTCATTGTTTATTCTTTGTAATTATTGTGCACACTGAACACCACGGCAAATTCCTTGTACGTGAAAATGTGGCAATAAACTTCCTGATTCGGATTTCTGATTATGTTTGCTGCTCACTGTAATACCCTGCAGTATTACTAGACTTGTTTCATTGAAGAATAGTCGCCAACAAAGCTCTGCTAATTCAGTGATCAACCCATTTAATTCTCTGTTTTCAAAATTAAAGTTCCCCATTATTTCCACTGCTTACTCTTCCTCCCCGCAGAATGAGTAGACTTTATTTACTGAAGAACAGCCGCTAACGAAGCTCTGCTTATACATTCTATGCATTTCATAAACTAAGTTCATACAAGTTCTTCAACAGTCCCTGTTAACTTTTATCTTGAATCATCAAAATCAGAACATTTGGGGGTTTCATCAGCAGAAACTTAACAGGACTCAGACAGGAGGGCTCAGCTGAGACCTCCTGAGGAGAGGGACCGCTGTGTCGGGGGAAGATGGTGGAGACCTACGTTTGATAAACTGTCCTGATTGTGCCCACATGCTGTCCACACCCCGCTGAGATCCCAACTCAATGAAAGCCAGACACTTGGGCACATAGTCTGTACAGACCTGACAGGTATTGCGTCCTGGCATGATTGGATGACAAAAGTCGCATTGAAAAGACAAGTGTAACACGGCCTTAGGCTGAGAGGAAATGGGTTTGGAAAGTCGTGATGTAGATAAAGGTGACCTCAATAAAAAGCCTTTGATTTACCCAAACGAAGCAGACTTCCATTTGCGACAGGGGTAACTTCTTCTAGATGGAGGCGCAATAAGGTTAAGCGGGATCTCTGAGACATCTACAGGCAATGAGGCATGTCGCCTGCAACATAAAAAGAGAGAGGCATATTGAAGAGCTTCATAATCCATATAGTAGTGTATTCTCATTCAAAATCAGACAGCATATCATGCAAAGGTGATGGCATGTTTGTGTTGCGGCATGAATGGCGGCGAACACCAGATCCTCCAGCACGTTAACTCCCACTGAGCTGACCGTTGCATTTGGCAGAAAGAGAAAAGAGATTACTTTTGTCCACTGCCCGCAGCATTTTAATAGCTTGAAATCAGGGCCGGGAACTCTCATATATGCATTATCACAACGGGCTGAATCAGCACACACAGCTCAGTGCCAGGTGGGGAGCAGAGGGAGGAAGAGGAGGAGGGGCGGGAGAGAGATGCTGGTGATGAGGCATGATCAGAATGTACCAGTCTGACTGCAATGTGAGATGACAACAGAGGCTGTGGAGAAGAGATATGAACAGGAAGGAAGCACTAGGAAAGGGGAAGCAGATGAGAATGACTTTCTGTTATCTCCACTTGTTAGTATCATGACCTTCACCAGTTCAAATCTCTGAGGTTTCAGTACAGGAGTTTCAAACAACACAAGAGACGTGGCATAACGCATGACAAACAGGTAAAAGCCGCATCAAGTACAGATATTTTAATGAAGGTAACATTGAAGTGTGATGATCGCTGAGATACGTACTATGTATAAATAAAGTCTTTCACGCGAGGAACAGTTAATTTTTAATCATGTTATGCTGTCAAGCTGCATTGTGAATTATGTTTCCAGGGAAACTCATTTGTTGTGGATTACATTTGCTTTTGAAGTATCAAATATAAATTTCAGATGAGTTAACAGACACCCATGATGGGGAGGTCAGGGTGGTGGACTCGGCCTTTCACCCTGCTACCATTTGAACTCTACTCTTGAACTACTTTTGTAACCTAACTCTTAACAAGGGTTGTATTTTTGTTTTGTTTCAATTTAGTCATTTTAAGCCAAACCACGTTCAGCACACGTTTCAAACTTAAATTGCTCTGTAATCCAGGATATAATACTTTTTCCTTGGAAACATAATTGAGAGTGCAGTTAAAGTTGCATGGGAATTTAATTTTGTAGACAAACCAAGGACACACTTGGCGGGTGTATTTCTGGTTGGTGTGATTTGGACAGATAGAGGGGTTTACAAGCTGCAGCTCATTGGCTGCAGTTCACTTTTCCAACTGACACATGCCAATGGTGAATGGAAAATGCATTCATAGAGCACACACACACACATGGCACAGCCTCTCTGAGCAATTTGGGGTTCAGTTTCTTGCAGAAAGACATTCCGACATGTAGACGATATGCTCCTCTCTACCTCTGAGCCACAGTCACACCAAATGCTCACAACCCTGTATGCAGCAATGCTGGGAGGCAACCGGACCGTTTCGAACTAGCACATGAACCCAATGACAATGGTTGATATCAATTTATTTGTGCGCATTAAGTCTAGAACTGGAATCAGGGACATGGTTAGATTAGCTTAGTGGAAAAGGTGGAACCAGGGCGAAACAGCTAGTCCAGCTGGTCAAAAGTTGAATAAATGCCTGCCAACCCCTCCATGGAGAAGACATTTCTTAACCTGCAAGATGCAGTGAGTGTGTGGAGTTCACTGCAAGTATTCTTCTCAGGGTTTGGGTCCATCATATCTGGTAGAATGTGCTTTATGAAATAGAAGAATATTCAGAGGGTAAACAAAGGTCCAATACAACGCAGATGTGGCAAGATCAAAAACATGACCAGACAACAGAAGTTCATCCCAAGATGCCCCCGTCATTTATACATAATGTCTAAGGTTATCATCATCAATCAAACTCATTTTCAGCTATGATTTTTGCTTCCAATGACCATGACAATAAGATGATCAAGATAAAATGAACAATATGCCGCATTCCATTTTACATTGATGCTCTCATTTTGTTTTGTGTAATAAATCCACGACCCCTTTTCTTTACAGCGTTGGGCTTCCTACAATGAGTCATGGACACAGGAAATGTTCCTCCCTGGTGGTGCAACCCAATGCTCTTGAAAAGGCCCGGGGTTAACGTGGCTCACGGCTCTCCTCGGGGCTCCCCGGGCCCGTGGACTTGGTACAGGCTGCCTCCTGACTCCCTGTGGGGAGGAACTGGGCCCCCCTCTCCCAACTAGGGAAGACTGACTGGTGAGTGGTCTGTGGCGATGTCTTGAAACATGGACCCCCATTTTGCTTTGTGGGTGTGACTTTTTTTTGCCATGTCATCGCTATTTATATCTACACAACCATTGACGATGAATTTGCTAACAAGAGCACAACGATCTTCATGGATCTAACCTCTTAATCTTGCTCCAAGATGCAGACGTTTGATGCATTTAACATGCATTTAAAATGTACAAAACCAAAAACATTTATTAATACAACCTTTTGCATTTTGCAGCACCTTGAACGGTCCCTTTATTGGCAGAATAACAATGTCTGTCAGTGCCTTCTAAAACTCTGATTTTCTACCTGTATCGTTAATATCTGAGTTGGTTCAGGTTATATAGAAGGATCGGGGTCATGGTTAAAGGAGGTATTCACTGTACAAGACAGGCTGCAAAGTGCTGTCTCAGGTCTTTGTACATCCAAGCATCCCCCCGCGCTCCTCCCTCTGAGCTTTGTGGCGATAATACAACGTTGCACTACTGTTGCCAATGCTCCAGATAATCTGCAGCCAATATACACATGACAGCAAGAGGTCAGGGGGGAAAAATGCAAACTTATAGTCCAAGTTAATCATGTTAACAAATGACCACTGCTTCATGGGCGACTTTTTGTGAACTTGGTTTGGGGCAGATGTCGGGACACAAATAATCAGGGAGCAGGGGGAACAGAGTGTGGGAGGGGGGTGTCAGGGTGAATGGAGGACTGGCCATAAATAAACCATCTATATATCTCCTCTTGGTGCATAATTACTGCAACTGGCTGAGTCATGGAAGAAGCAGCCACTTGTCATTGAACCATCCCCTAAGCGGGGACTGATGCTGACTGGTATGCTACATAATGTGCTGCCTCTGGACAACTTCAGCCTTAGAATGTCTTTCCCAACATTCCTATTTTCACAGTGAAAGTTTTTTGAGTTATTTCCTGGTAAAAGAAAAAACAACCCTTGCAAAGTCAGTCTCCTTGAAATTGATTTATTTCCTCTCCTAAACACGTTCTCTTCTAATAGCAGCAACGGCGGGTCACACAAGCATCAAAACAATCACAGAGAGTGAGAGAGAGCGAGAGACATTTTCTGCCATTATCTGTAGAGCTCTACTTGGAGCAGCGCTAGTGCAAAACTGGAACCCAGGTGCTCACATCTGTCTGGGACTCGTCAGCAGGAATTAAAGAGCATTTTGAGTTGATCCTGATGAACTCATAAACCTTCAAGGTGGACAGCTGAGGGAGCATCAACGTCGAGAGGGTTGGTAATATATGAAGGCTCATATAAAAATGGCCATTAAAGGGATCACTCTGATTAGCCAGAGATATGAAGAACAAGACAGGACTTGTGAGGAATAACAACGATGGTTTGGAGAGTAATACTCAGTTAAGTGTGATCTGGTAGTGGTCAACCCCTCCGATTGGCTCCAGTTAGTTACTTTTGGGGATTTGTGAAGACAGTACAGGGAATGGTTGTTTTACTATCCCATCACATTGTTGGTTTTTAAAGAGTTTATATTGTGGTAATGTTCCTGTTTGAGTGTCCTCCAGTGAACTACTAGAAAGTAATCACCTGCACCGCATGAAGCATAGATACATAAGGTAGAGGAGGCAACATCACAGTCACAAAAGTGACACAGGGCAAAGCAAGGAGAAACTACAACACAGGTTGTTTGCCCCCCATTCCCTTTGTTTTCTCCCCTCCAACCTAAACCACGTGACCTCTAACCCATATTAGATGAGTTGGGAGTGAGACTATGTTGATTGGTTTGGGTCTTTTCATGGGATGCTATTTCATATCGCTTCATCTCTGTGTTATTTAACCTTTTAGTTTGAAGAAGTCTAGGGACACATTTTAACGGGGGCTTTTGCAAGAAAGTTAACTTTTCTTCACTTTTACTTTGAGACCGATTGCTTTTGACATTTATTCATGTACACAGTTTAAAGTAATGAGGCTGTTTCAGAGTCGCATGAAATGAAACATCACGACTCTCCTACAACGAACTTGCAGCGGTGTTAACCTGAACTTTAATTAACTGCTGATCCAAAGTACAGCCACTTTTACATCACTGCAATAACCAGGGGCCATCAAGAGACACACAACAGGAACAGACTGAGGCATGGCATGGCATGATTCATTTTTAACACCGAGGGTGAGCCTTTCAAATATTTAAACTAGAAGCAGTGCTCGACATCTAAATAGTTGCTGCTTAGTTATATTAATGTGTTTGAAATGATTTGATGTTGCAAATATAAAACATCATCTAACAACCACGTCGCCCTCTAAAACATCAATCGTGAACCCTTGAACTGATTGCAATGTGATGCAGCTTGCGGTTTGAAGGTCCCGGCATCAACTGTAACTCGAACGGCAGTGCAGCCCTATGGATAAACGTGCCCCAAGGACAAATGGGTTGTGCTCTTTTGCGACCCAGAGCTGCCAGTAATAATCTCTCATCCATGGAGGTTAAGTCCTGGATGGAGATTTCCCACTGCCTGCCATATAAGCTTCCTGTTATCACCAGAGTGCAGGTTCTCTGCTTACATAAAGCCAATCTCTAAATACTCTGCCTCCCAAAACTTCTAAACTGTTGGAGGACTGGCAAAGTGGTTTCAAGGACTAATTGAGTTTAATAACGGCGCTGAAACTAGAAAACTCACACAGAGTCAGTCCGTAGGGACGAACTGTGTCTGTTGGGCTTTTAGCAAATGCCTATTGCTACAGTTATTACATTTAGTTATAGTTTAGTGTTGTTAGGTGAAGCAGCTTGTACTGTTTGTTTTAAGTAATTTACTTCATTACAATGTATTTCAAATTGCATGAACAAAACCTTTAGTGGCTCCTAGTAACAGTAACTCGGTTGATTCAGTACCAATACAGAACCATTTCTATCAGTGTACCCTTAAAGAAAAGTTCTTATTTCAATAAAGCTCATTAAAGTAGTGACCGCACTTTCTCTAGGAGAAAAGACCATATTAACAAGGACACTTCTGATTAAATATTAATACATCATACCCACACGTTCTCACTCCAGTGCGTCAAATAATGCAGCTTGGTCAGTGCTCCAAAGCTTCCTGCATTGAGAACTTTGTGGAGGCAATAGATACAGAATGCTCTGTATTTCAAATGTAGCAGCCAAAACCAACCTGGACTGGAGAAACCAGCAGCATAGAATTGTCTGAATTTCATTAGGATAGCATATTTAGCATTATTCACCATCAGTGTTCTCTTTTAGTTCCATTTATGGTCTCCACAAATGGAGAATAATAAAAAAAATGCTGGTTTTGCTGCTTAATTTAGAGTTGAACTTAGCCTTGCTGCCCTTTAACGCAGGGAAGAGTGTGCAGTGGAAACAGCTGCTTGCTTTGGCCTTGACGTGTGACTAGAAAATATAAAACAATCAACAAAAACAAAAAGCTAAAACCAGACTAAAAAAACCTCCAAAAAGATGATGATTCTCTGTTGCTTTGTCTCTTGGTGAATTATGCCTATGGTCATTTGATTCAATGTTAATATAAACTGATTAGTTAGGCTTTCATAGTCAGACTGTAGAACATACTGTATTTAAATGTAGTATATTTTGGGGATTTTCAACACAGTAAATCCCATCTAGCCCCGAAATGTGTTCAACCTTTAATAAATAAATAATCATAAAATATTCAGATGAATAAATGGATCTGTACTCTTTATTATTAATTGTAATTTCATCATTCATATTTACATTTTTATTTCATAACAAACTGCTGGTTCATTTATAGATGTTACACAATTTATTCACTTGAGTATTTACTCTCTTTCATAATGTTTTTTTATTCATTCAATATGGAACATTTTTGGGGTTCCATACCATCCTGTCTAAATCCTCGTTACATTAGAAGGCTTTTCCGTGGCGTTCCCTGCTAAGCACAACATTGCTGGTGTTCATGCACTGCCCCTCCCACCTGTCAATCAAACGGTGACAGCACAAGCACAAGGGACATTTACTTGGAAATGTCATGGATCAATACTTTGCATTATAATACAAGTCATTGCCTCTGGCATGTGACTGTTGGAGACTGTTAGCAAACATGCTGCAATGTCTGCACATGTTAATGTAGCATTTAATGCTTAACCCTGCACATTAGGTCTGCAGTAGACGCAAGTTGAAAATGTCTCCGCAAGCGGAAACCTCTGAAAAATGAAGGCAACGTGGAAGTGACACAAACGGTACCCTGAGGCTGGCTCCAAAAGCAAGTCAATTCCCATACAGCAGAAATAAACCTGTTCACAGCCTGGTCGAAAAAACGGTCTCTGCAAAGAATTCCCATTAAGTAGACACTCATCAGCATTAATTGATGCTTAACTAATGTAGAACTCATGTAAGACTCATGGAGGACTCAGCCATGGATGAATGGTTACTCCATCAGTAACTAACCTAAAGTCAGTCTTAATTCCAGACGTAATCATTGAGGAGAATCTATAACCTAAGTCATACTTGATATATTAACTCAGACATGTTTCTTAAAATGTATTCATACTATGAATGAATAGTGATCCTTGTTTAAAGGAAAACTAATGTCAGGAACCTCCATTCCACAGTACTATTTCAGCTGGTACTTTTTTAGCGTACCTTAAGTACTGTTTTGGGATAGGAACATTTCTGCAGGATCTTTGCAGTCCAGGATTCAAAGCCAGGAGACAGACATGTGGCAAAGTAGCTTTTGTTTCCAGTAGTAGTGACCAGGCGCGGCAGAAGCACCGGTGCAGGGGGTGCGACCGCACCCCCACTTTTCACGGGGAAAAATAAATGCGTAGTTGTTGACCACGACACGGCATCGCAGCGATTGCAGCATGAACTAGAGCTATTTACAGCGCTGCAGCTTTAATTACGTCTGTTCTAGTCTGGCCTCTTGGACATGATGTCATGCTCAGCCAATCGGATACTTCGCCCGCAAACCAGGTCCAGGAAAAGGGTTATCCTACGACCCACAAGGCTACGACACTGAAGCTCAGTTCAGTTATCTGCATCGCCACCACACTTCCCTTACACATCACTGTGCATTACTGCTTTACGCTACCTTCATTTGTATTTGTTCTTGAAACTTGTGTGTGGAGGACTACAGGTACTACAGGTACAGTCTGAGCTATGCTAACATTGCAGCTAAGTGGTTTTGGTGCCTAAACCTAACTTCCTGTGAAGACTGGAGTTTATTTTGAAAAGACACATTGCATGCAACAAGCCTACATTGAGACATTGTTACAAAAGTGATGCTAGTGGGGAACATAGAGTGTCATAGTTTGAAGCTTCGGAGCGCTGACCAAGCTGCATTATTTGACGCATTAGTGTCAGAAAGTGTTGGGATATGTAGTCTATTGTGTCACACTGCAGGCTCAAGGGCAGTGGATCCAGGTTGTGCTATTGAGTTAGCCCCTTTAAGAGTTATGTATCAGTGTGGACTAGGGGTGTAACGGTTCTGAACCGAAGCGGAAAACCTCGGTTCAGAGGACTTAGGTTCAGAAACTCATTCTATCTTCCCGAACCTCGGTTCATCCCCGCCCCGACCGCACACGTGTGTCAGGTCACTCAGGTTAGTTTCATTTCTGCAAGATGGCTAATACACCTGAGCTAGCAGATCCCCCAGCCACATTACGGTCAGCCGTGTGGAAACATTTTTGATATCCAGTGGATATTAATGAGGATGGCAGTCGCGTAGTTATCAAAACGCACGTCATTTGTCGTCTGTGCTTTCTGAAACTTGTTGTCGGAGGGGCCGGCAACACTTCAAATATGCACGCGCATATGCGGAGACATCACCCAGACACTGAGCTCACTCAGCCCAGCGGAGCAGCAAGTAAGAAACCACAACAACAGCAAACTCTTCACGAGGCCTTTAAAGTGAAGCTTCCTCCGAACTCAGAGCGAGCCAAAGCAATTACACATGCTATAGGGGTTTTCATGGCATTGGATATGAGCCCCTTTTCTGTTGTTGAGAACCGTGGATTCAAGCATTTGCTAAGTGTCCTGGATCATCGATATAACGTACCAAGTCGACCGCATTTCAGCCAAAATGTGTTGCCAAAACTTTATGAGGACGTGAAGGCTAAACTGCCAGAGGACTTAAGCAGCGCAAAATTCACTGCATTAACTACCGATGGTTGGACATCTCGCGCAACGGAGAGCTTCATCACAATAACGGCACACTACATCACCGACAACTGGGTAATTAAGAATCCCGTTCTTCAGACACGCGCTGTGTATGAAAGTCACACAAGTGATCATCTGTCGGAAATACTACAGGCCGCTGTATCAGAGTGGAAGATTGACCGACCAAACGTCACCATTCCCGTGACAACGGACAACGCCAAAAATATCGTTAATGCCGTTGAAGCATGTGGATTTTCTCCAAGCATCCGGTGTTTCGGGCACACAGTTAACCTGGCATCGCAGAAGGGCATGGGCATAAACCAGGTGTCACGGGTTTTAGGAAGGGTCAGAAAAGTGGTCTCATTTTTCCATCTGACTGTTCTACTCAGTGGCAATTTTTATTTATATTTCTTATTTTGTTTATTTCTAGACTGGTCTTAAAAGAAGTGCTTTTATTTATTTGTATATGTGAGACTGGCCTAGAAATTAGGTTTTGTTTTTGTTTTTTTATTGTAGACTGGTCTTAAGAGAAGTGCTTTTTATTTATTTTTGTTATACCTCAGACTGGTGTAAGAAGTTTTTCATTTTTACTTTATTTAGACAATGTAGACTGGTCTTAAGACAAATGTTTATTTTTTGTATTCCTTAAGAGATTAATAGAAGTGTTTTTAAAAAAAAATGTTTTTGTTGTGGACTTGTTTAAAGAGAAGTGTTATACTTGTTAATATAACTAATGTTCATGTTCTTGATATATCCTTTAATAAAATCCAGACATTTTTTCTGGAAGTTTTCCAAAAGGTTTTTCAGTATGTTTTTAAAAACCGAGGTTTGAACCAAACCGTGGTTTTGGTGAACCGTTACACCCCTAGTGTGGACACACGTACACAATAACAATCATATCAATTTGATGTCCTGAGAAAGCGGGGGGGATGAGGGTGCCGAGGAGTTAATACTGTACACTCTCTCTCTTAATCAACACAGTACAACAAGGATTCATCTGAGCTGCGCTCCAGCAGCATCCATCAGGGCTCAGTGCAAACCAAACGCAGCTTCCAGATGAGGAAGAGATAAACACAAACACTGGGAATGTCACAGCGCTAAGCTAGTGAGCAGGAGAATGTTTTTTTTCTTCTGTTGACACAAATCCCAGGGACAAAAAAAACAAAAAAAACCTCCCCACCTCGCTGCTTCCTCCTGATGGATGAGTAGTGTGTACTTCCGTCGGTTATGTAACAGTCTGCTGTGTACTGTACTTCTCAAAAAGCAGGTTTAAGCGGTTTGGCTTTATATAATATGGAAATCCAAATCTTTCTCTTTTTGCTCGATTGGGCTGCATCATGTCCCAGACTCTGTAAGCGTGTCTGCTCATGGTATTACTTAACAACGAGAGGGACGTGTCTATTTTCTGCAACTATTCCCAGAAAAATCAAGGAACAACAAGCCCTATCCTCTCACTCAAACAGCATCAGAGGGCATTACCGAGTCACGCACTGATTATGACAAGATCAAACCGTTATTTTCTCAGACGGAGAAAATGAAACAATGTCGTACAAGTGGTGATGTGAGAGAATCAAACATTGCCCGACAATATCACGTTTGACAGAATCCAATTAACCTTTGCTGCTGCCGTATGAGGTGGAAATCAGCTCTGCTGTAGTGCCCCTCCCTCTATCCTCTCTCCATCTCATTTCTCTCATCAGCATCACATCATTGACGTCCAGGGGGAGAGCTCTTTGGAAGCTCCAGTAGAAATACAAAGATTTCATTATTGATGGTGCCAGCTCATACCATGTAATGAGGCATGCCTTAAATAAAGGAGGCTACCTAGTGATTAATTAATGCAGTTTATCACAGATTTGAGTGCTGAAATCTGTGCTACAGGGAAGGCTTTTTGTCTGTTTGGGCGCTGTGCATTGCAGCCACCAGCACCAGGCTCACTGAACCACTTCGCAGCACGTACATGGCCTATATCTACTTATCCCCCAGGACGAGATCAAGGAATGGAAAAACAAACACAGGCCTTGTAAGCAGAATCAGGAACGTGGGGCCTGTCTGGCTTTACAATTCCTGCAGGATAGGCAAACATGCTGGAACGGAACGCCGCACAAAACAGTATGTGGCAACAGCTGATTCTACTTCCATCTGTAAAATGATAGTTTGCTTCGGAAGCAAACGCAGTTGCTGGTAAGATTATTTTCAGAAGAAGTGTGACATCCTTTGGTCTTAGTAACAGCATTGTTTCTAACAGTGTTATTTTTTTCATCCCAAAGCTTTTCATTTTAATAGTTGTTTACTGGTGGATTCATTTAGTGATCTTTGAGATCTTTGACTATGTGTGCCTTTGACCAACCCTGTTAAAAAGGGCTGTAAGGCAGGTAAGAGTTAGATCTTGTAACCTGTTGAAGCTCCAACTTTGTAAAATGCTGCTCTGTTGGAGTACAAACTGCTCCACAGAAGAAATCCAAACATGGGTTGCAGTTATTAGACAGGAGCAGATGGTGCACATGATGAAGCTGGGATTGGACTGAGTTTTGGGTCGAGTCACCACTACCGACAGTCAGAGGAATAATCCGGTGTGCACGGGACCTTGGTCATTATTCTTATATTCAGTTCAGATAATCTCGTAATTTGAAGAGATTACAGATCCCATCCAAACTGTTGGCAGACTCAATGGGAGACTAATAAGACTGGGTATTGTTCAATACCGATTCCTTAAATTCGCCTTTAACTTCAACTTCAACTTTACTTTATTTAAAGAGCACTTTTCATACATGAACATGCAACACAAAGTGCTTTACACACATAAAAAGAAAATAGAAAAAACAACTACAAATAAAACCCCTCCCTCCCACCCTCCATACTACACACGCGCACAAGCACACACACACAAACATACACACACACCTGCACACTCTCACTAATGACAATAGGGAGACATGGCATTTACCACAATGATACTTTTTTTATGTGAATGAAAATGTTGCAGCCTAATTTCAAGACCAACTCTGTTACTATAATAGACTAGAGCATGAAGTCATAGAGGCTGTTTTCTGCTGTGCAAATGGAAATTACCTTTGAGTGGACTTCCATCTCCAGGAGTTGAAGAACAAGTGTCTAAAATTAAACTTGACCACCTTTCCTCAGCAGTACAAATCCTGTTATCTGGTTATGATAAGGGGTGTGACATTTCTGACAAACACACTCGGCGGTTGACCAATCACAACAGAGGGGGCCTGCTAATCAAGTATGCACCAGTAAAGGAGCTTAGGTTCAGCTTCAAGTTCTTCTCTGTTATCCCTGGGAAACAGTCATACGCAGGTGTGTTGGTGTCTACCATCTACCTTCACATGGCCACTGGCCGCAACAACCCAGCTACCCTTGGCATTCTCCTTCTCACAGAATGTTAGGTCAGCATACAAAATGCTGCACTTCTCCCTCCGGTGTAACGTTACAGCTGGAATGGTTGACAACTGGATGCAACCCAAGTGTGTGCTGATGTGTTAAAATGGCCAACATGCCTGGCTCATCTCTTTCCCCCATGGGACAAGGAGACAGCAGGAGGCCAGGAGAGGAAGGGGAGGTTGAGGGTAAACCTGCTAAATGACACACCTGGAGCTCCGGAGGGTCCAGTGGGACTGGCTATAGAACGCAAGGGTGCAGAAGCTGCTCACTACACCACTGATCCTGTGTTCAAAACGTCTACACTAAACAAACAAATGGAACCTGTGCCTCTGTTCAAGGTTAAAACCATGTTATATTGTGTTACTGGTAAGTGAGGTCAACTTTTATCAAATATCTTACATGATAGGTACGATATTTTAAAACCAGATGGTCTAAACATTAGGGCAGTTGGAATGAACTTCAGGAATGGAATATAATTTGAATAGTAAAAAGATCAGTACTATTCGAATGCTGAAATTAGTATTCAGTTTATGTTTTATTTTTTAATATATAAACATGTTTTCTAATGTTAGAAAATCTCGCCCTCCTCGCCTTGGCCTACCGGCATAAACAAATGTTTTTGACACATGAAGTCTGATGAACAATTGAACAATTTGATGATGAACAATTGTTCATCATCAAAGTTTTCTGAATCACAGTCTCACTATCAGAAAAAGCTGACAGCGGCACACACGCAGCGATAACACGCGGAAATAACCGGCAGCACTCGGTGAAATGAAAAAGATATGGGCGGACCTCTAGAAGCGATGCAGTCATCTAGCTAGCTTACTGCTAACTAGCTCAACCCGCATCTGGAACAAAACCAACAGCAGGATCTACGTGAGAAAATGAAAGTAGAGCTGATGGTCAGACAAGGAGGGCGTATCCATGGCAACGGGGACACAGCGTCCCCAGGAGAACGGCATTGTGGTTTTTACTTTCTTAATTTTTACTTATCTTGAAAGCTGTCAGCTGTTGGTAATTCAACATATTTATTGGTCATGTTTTTGAAACGCCCTCTAGTGGACAGAAAGTAAAACAACCACATTGCCGATAATAGCATTAGCAACGTATCTGTGTAGTGTAGTTAATATTAATAATAGACTGAATTTGAGCATTAAATATTCAAATATAATTTGAATATTGAAAAAAATATGAAAAGAAATTTGAATAGTGTTATAGAGGAAAATTGACAGCTCTTCTAAGCATTTAATTATAATGGGGTTTCATTGTGCTTGATGAGTAATGTCAGAAAACCTTTTAAAAGGATTGTTTGTGATGTTGTATTTATTATTCTAATCTTTATTTCGTTGTCATTTCCCCTGTGGTATTGAAAATGATATAGAGTATGGAGTATTTTCCTGGGTATCGGTATCGATTTTGAAATTCTAGTATCAACAGAAATTAGTAGACAACCCTAGGTGTGTGATGCCTTTGTTCTAAATAGCAATGGACGTTTGGGAAGTGGTTGGGGTTCGAGTGATGGTGGAAGAGGCTGCATTTTTCAACCAAGTTTCTAATGAGCTTCTCAGATGGTTCTGTATAATAAAACCATCTGACCTATTATGGCCTTATAAATAATGTACTTATTTGTTTTTTTGCATTGAGTTTGGACTCATCTTGTTTTGGTCTATACCATCTCCTAAGGGAAATATCTGGCTCATTGACTTCTACATGTTTGACTTTGAAACGTCTTTGCTTGACAACATACAATGTTTTTTTCTGCAGCAGATCTTGTTTGCTGAAAAACATCCTGCTGTGGTTGGAAATAAATTGATTACAGCAGAATGTTTGGACTGTTCTACTAAAACAATGAACTAAAAGAGGATAAGGGCTCTGGGTAGCGTGAACTTCATGGATGTTTATTGGGGGAAAAAGAACAATGCTCCTCTGTCAGTGTGGTCAAACGATTAAAGAGCAGCGTGTCGAGGCTGAGAAGCTGCCGTGCAGTGTATCATTGTTGTTGTGGAAAACTCCAACATCACATACATATGTTCCAAAACCTCAGCTAGTAAAACACATTGACGGTTTTGGAATACTAAATCATTTGACTGCAGGTCATACTCACACACATTATTATCGAGCGTTACCATTTTACCTTCTCAACAAAGGCAACAAACTAAATTAGATTTTGTTACTTGGGGGGTCTCATTAAATTGCAATGAAAAGGTAGCAAGAGTTTTGGAGAGCAATTGCAATGAGGAAGGGATCAACCAGGGGAAAAACTGAATAACAACAAAATGAAGGAATAAGGAGCAGCCTAAATTCCATAAACTGCATTACACACACTATTTGTCTTATTAGGTGCAGTTACAACTAAAACCTGACATACATACCAGAAACACATTCGAGCAGTGAAGTGAAAATACAACTAGCTGTGTTGGAAAGAATACTAAAAGACTCGTTATTTGGTGTAGCGAGTGATCAGACGAATAAAAAATCTCAAAGGGTTGAGTGCACAGAGATGTGCACCTGATCTGGCAAGTGGTAAATTATATATTTTTTTTCTGCCGCTGATGATAGAAGTAGCCTTTCTTCTCATCTCTGTTGAGAGTTGCACATGCGGAGTACCGATCGGGCCTTCGTGAGAAAATGGCAGCGGGTAAAGACACAGTTCAAGAACTGAAGCGCAAGCTAGCTTTTACTAGAAACAAGAGTTTATTTTGGTAGCATTGGAGGATGTGATGCGATTAATTTACTTGAATTTAGATTAAACATGATAACTGATATTTGATCATATAATAATTTTTAAGGGTCCTATCACACAGAGACACATTGCTAGAAATGTGTTGCCTACAAAACCATTATTCCTATGGTATGGCACCCGTCTGCTCCCTCTCTTTCACCATGAGTGAACCACAATTTTCACGGTTCTTTATAAAAAGTAAAAAAAATACTTTCAATCAAATCAGGTAGAGAGACTTTACTAATTAACCACTTCCTTTCTGTTTTGATGCCGGTAGATGATATGAGTTGTTTTTATGCATGATTAAATATACATTTTTTCAGAATGTGAAAACCTCCACTTTTTGTGTTTGTCCCTCCTCCTCGTCCAACAGCAGACCAACAACTAAAAGCTTCACACCTGCTTGAATCCACATTTGTTCACCCGGTTGATCACTCCACTCCACAGGCTGATCTGCTGTTTTGCCCGACACACTTTGCCAAGGGGCATTTTTGAACCGACTGTGACACGTCTCTGTGTGATCGGGGCCTTAATAGCGTTGCTAGTTGCTACGGGGACCCAAGATCCGAGATTAGCCTACAGGAAGTAATCAATCAATTAGCTTCCAAGGTCATTGTTACTTTAATTGTCTCCCAAAGGAGAAAATTGTCTCCGCTTAACCAAACCACAGCAGTGTAGCAATTTATAAAATAAATGTGGACTTGCGAAAAATAATAACTGTACTGCTTCCAAAATGATGGGATGGATATGCCACTCGCTACTTATTGCTTTTGAGCACAACAACAACAACAAACAACATGAACACACTTTGGCAGGCTTAATCAATGAAGTGAAACAAAATGCCAATTCAGTCAGATTGTCAGGCTACGTACCAGCTGCTTCATGATTCAGAACCACTGATTCATTCATCAACTGTTTGGTTACCAGCTGACTCGTCATGAAATCCTGCCAACACTATATTATTGCTGTAGCTCCCTCTACTGAAGCTAAACTCTTCTCGTCTTGAAGCTTTTGTTGACTTTCAGCTATTAGCTTTGTACAGATATAAAGGAGTATCCTGAGGAGAGAATAAAGTCACATTCCCTCTGTGTGTGTTGTTTGCATGTTAATATATGTTAGTTCCAGTGTTCCCCACTGGTTAGCTAATCGGTTACAGCTGCCTAAGGGCCTGTCCACACGAAAACGTTTTCAGTGCGTAAACGCACTGTTTTGAAACCACCAGGGTGGAAAAGAAAAAAACGGCATGCCTCCGTTTCATGATCGTTTTCGTGTGGACGGCGAAAACGAATACGCTGACGTCATCGGCCCACCCCTCGACCCTCGAGCCTGACTTCTTCCCCCGCGACGTCTCGTAACAACAACAACAACGGCGGCCTCCGTGCTCGTAGCAGATATTCTGCTCGTCTGTACGTAGGCGTATCAGGGCCACTGTATGAAAAAAACGGAGCCGAGAGAGGGGGGCGATATTCCGGGGAAAAAAGTCGCAGATATGCTACTTTATTACGATGCTAACAAACAACTGCTGGCTAACTTCCCATGAATGTAGGCATTTATTTGTCTAATTAATCCATCCAAACGCGTGACAACGCCTCGTCAAGGTCCTTAGGGTGACGGCTGTTGGTGCTTATTGTTGGTTTTATTTATACGGGCTAAATTGTCATCTTATGGGTGTTTATTCATCGGGTGGTCGGGCGGAGATTAGCCGTAACTCTCACGTGTTGCCATAGCAATGGCAAACATCCGGTCAAGCATAAGGGCCTGGAATATGTACTACAGCGCGCTGAGTCGTTTTCAGTGGATTCGTCTGGACGCAGATTTTCTTGAAACGATGCTAAGGCAAAACGGAGAAAAAAAGTTCACTTTGCTTCATCTGGACGGCCCCTAAGAAGCATAACACTCCCCCCCCCCCCCCCCCCTCAATTGAACACTCTTAGCTCATTCAGCACTGTTGCAGTTTGTACCTTTAGCAATGTAAGCTGCTAGCCACCCACTCAGCCTCACCACGTTGAGAGTTGTGTGGAGGCAATACTTTAATCATCATAGATATGCTGTGCATTTCATTTTTAGCCCCATTCACTTTTAAAGTAAATGTATACTTCTAAAAGGGGGATTATTTCTCCAGCAGAATCATCATTGCTTATCAGATTTTGTTCATATCTCCCTAAAAGAGCAGAGTCTCTTGCTGTGAGAATATTTGCTCAACATAGTCTATTCCTTGGCATAGATGTGTAAAAAGTGTATCACCTCAGGTGTGGTGGTAAATTATTCACTTCCCAGCTGGTATATCAGGAAGAAAATGTTTTCACTGAGCACATGTATTGCTTTTTCCTGTACAGCTAATTTGCTAATGGAATCAACACGGTGGGAAATTACCATCACCCACCTGCTGCTGAATATTTGAATGCAGTTCATATATTTGCATGCCCCTTTGGCAGGACACATGTAGTGCCACCATTGTGCCAGTCGAATGTATATTAAAAACCTAGTTGGCTGGTGAGAGTGGTCAGTGTCCCTGAAGGCGTCACAGGAATGCTGTTGTGGCCTGAGACTGTTTCGTCTTGGTTTGGTTTTCTTTTTCCAACAGTACAGTACTAATGTAACTGACACCATTAACATTTATAACAATGGTTTTAATTGTTTATTTAATAACAAATAGCTTTAATTTAACATCATCCCTTGTGTCCATTCCTGTATTTGTCATGGCCTCAGAGCTGGGTTTTAACAAATTGGGGCTCACTGTCTTTTTCCCTATTTGTGCTGATTTCGAAGTAAAATACCGTCCATTCATTTCGGTCATTTAAAAAGAAAAAAGTTTGAACAAAAGTTGGATCTTAGCATTCCTTTCTTTACCTCTGCCACTGGCAAACTTGTCCAGTCACAAATGTTTGTTTGAGGGAAAGGACAACACATCTGGGATGCATCTACAGAGTAAGTCAAATGATTTTTGCATGGCTTTGATTTTGTAGTTGTTTCCAGGTTTTTGATTATGCTGGTATCAGCTGACCCAGATGACACTTGCGTAGTTGTGCAAAGTGGTTGAAGATTGCTTGTGAGCATGTCGGTGGTTTCAATATTGGTAGCTCGCTAGTCGCTGCAGTTTCATCAAAACACCGGCACAATAAAAAAACGCTCTTGTCCAGGAGCTCTCAGGGAGACACAATTGAGTGTGGGAGTCTCACGCAGGGGTCAGCGGTGTGAAGTACAGTATCGGCGTCTCTCTGGAGGTGTAGGGGTGATTTCTACCAGTGACCACACACACACACACACAACACACTCCTCAATATCCCACTCTCCATTGCTGGAGTGGGGTTACTGTTTCACAGCTGAGGTGATTCCACTCCAGCACGATGAAGTTCCCTCTGTTATTGCACTGCAGGCGGTTACACAGCTTAATGTCTTCCCGAAGCATAAGCTCATGAGTTTATCCTTGACCCGATGAAGAGAGAGAGGTTTTACTCTGTCAACAATTCAATCCTGTAATTCTTTCCCATTTCAGAGGCTTATGAATTCTTCTATAACGATGGTCTCACGGTGCCTGCATCTTTACAGAACGATGCACTCCGCATAGAGCCTTAAAGGAATATTTCACCCACAAAGTGACCAATGACTCACCTGTGTTACCTCGCATGCCTCTGCAATGAATGGAGAATACAAAAACAGAGGAAGGTCCTGATGAATTAGGTCCACATTCAACATCAGCAAAATCAAAACATGCGTCTACTGAGTCTCAGTAGTCTCATTATCTCATGTATCCAGTGGTACGCTCACTACTTCCAAAAAATATGCATCTCGCTAAAAACCTTACAATTTAAAATGCTCACGTGTTTATGGAGAACTGTTTTACATATTGAGGTTTGAGCAAAGATGAATGTGTTTGGGACGTAGTGAGTATACCATCGGATAACGGATGTGTTCAGATAGTTATTTCTGTTGTTATTCATGGCCCCCATTTACCTCAATTCATCAAGACCTTTCTCTCTTTTTTTATTCTGTTTTCTGATGAGGCATGAGAGAAAAAACATGTTTTCTTCAATAATTCAAGGGAAAACAAGTTGATTAATTGAATAATAATTGGTTATTCTGGAGCTTAAGTATTTATCCAAGTCTCTGCTGGGTAAATGTAACATCACAAACACTTCTGGATTACCACTAATACACCTCATCAGGCCAATATCACATAGAGATCAATACAATGTCTTTCAAATATCCCTTTCGGGGACAGTTTTTTGTATCGATTCCTTAAAACTACTTTTCTAGATAAAAATTTACATAAATTCAATACGTGGCGACCTTGTGTGACGCCTGCTATCTGGCTGATATGTGAGCAAACTGGCGTGTCTCCAGTTTTTCATTCATCACTGATAAATCCACTTTTATCATGCTCTCAGACCTGCAGCCACACAGAGCAGAAGCCGTGTCCGGCTGAAGCATCCATCACTGTGATGGAAGTGCTTCCTTGCGATTGACTTGGAAAGAACAAGGTGTCCACAGTGTCTTACTCCAGAGGCTCCCGGGACGGACCTTCAATTCATCTGTACTGTGACATCTTGCTTTGTCTGGGGCCGCGGTGCTGAGGGGGGTCAGTACTCAGATCCAATGCTGCACCAATCTGCTAAAACATGACCTGTCGGACAAAAGCCTCCTCAATAGTTTTACCGCCAGAAGTGCATTTGCAGACTCAGATTCAGCATCCAAGCAGTCGAACGAATGCATCCACATTAATACTTGGATGATTGAAACCTGACTTTTTAAATGAGATGTATAAAATGTGATGCTGCACTCACAGCTATAATGTAACTGTTAATTTAATGTTTTCTTCCTTCCTCTCCCCGTTGCACAGACACCGGGCTCGGCGTCATGGAGTTCACCATACTATCGCTCTCAGAGCCAATTAAGGAGCAGGATTTAAAGCAGACAAGCGAGTCCTGAAAATGTTTCGTCTGATGCCTCTTCTGATCAGCTCTTAGAAACAAATATCTGCGGTGGTTTCGCACTGCACCCGCTCCCGTAACTCGATCAATATGTTACATGATAAACATTAAAACTGGATGGATATCGAAATACGGCAGCAAAGCTAAATGAGTCAAAGGAGAGCCGAAGTAAAAGCAAATTGCTTCTTATATGTTACATCAATTTGCAGTTTGTCTGACTGACGGCACTATTATAAACTATAAGCTTTTTAAGTAGACAAAAGATCTTTCTGAGCTCAACTGCCCATAACTCTGAGACGACCTCTGTGACGGCGCGTACTGGTCACTACAACACATCAATACAACATCATAGAAAGTGTAGTCTGTATTCATGACGGTACTGAAAATCGTATTGTCAGGATTTCTAAATACCCTGGTATACTGTAAACTTGAAAATGAGCTGAAGTAGGATTGTTCTGTCAGCAAAACCCATTTGCTAGTCAATGTTAGCTAACTTTGCAGTTAGCTCACTTAAAGTTAGCTCCCTCCTTGAACAGGAATCGGCAGAAAAGATGGGGCTTTTCAAGAAGGAGCCGCCTTAACGACTCACCTCTGTAAAGTCATATTTTTCACGAGCCATGTTGATCTTAATAAAGGTTTTCATAGCTCCCTACATCTAGCTAATCTTGTGTATATGGCTGTTTGTTGATTTAATCTAGGTGGTCATTTATTATTTTTTCAAGTTTCTCCCCCACGTTACAACAATACCAGGCACCCATGTTCATATAGATAATAAAGACTTCCTTCCAGTTGTCATTAATACCTGAATGATCAGATTATAATCATACGAAGCAAAAAACATTAACTCCATTGTTGATGTACCCAAGATGCCTTAGAAATCGATGACACAAACAACTCCAGAGATGGTGAAAGATGCATTTGCCGACAATCACAAGAAACTCTAATACAGTGCCTTTTTTCTGCAAATATAAAACAAGATTTAGAAGGCCCGGACAGAGACATTATTCTACAACTGACTGGTATGAAACTGCTGTACAAGCGGCTAACACTCAACTTGCATTTAATTGCCAGCCACTTGAGACAGTTTAAATACATGAGAAAGCACATTCGTGCACCTGTACTCTACCTCACAGATGATGGAAGGCTGTGTTATTCTGTAGATTAATTCCAAAGGAAGCTGGGAGAGAGAAAAAGATTGAAACAACTTTCCGCTCGTGTCAGGACATCAGATCCATTTCAGTCTTTAAATCCGGACTCAAGATCCATCTTTTCAACAAAGCCTACTATCTTCATAAATAAGGTACGGAGTTCAAACAAGTGTAATGAAGGTGCACATTGGAAGGTAATACAAAAGTTCAAGAAGGTAGAAGGCTGTGTATGCTGTTATGCATGGGTCGAATCCATCTCAAAATATAGGCTGATTTATATCTGATAGCTGATCTATATTTTTAGGATTTCACCATCAGATTAAAGGCTTATTAAGATTTTGGCAGAAGAGTGTCTTGGACCTTTCTTCTATTTTGAAGTGTCTAATTATCATTCCCTTATCTTCCTATCTCTGCATCCTCATAATCACACCTGGGTTTTTTCCCCTTATATACGTCATGTATATCTATAAACAAACTCACAAAATATATACGGACATGGGACATCATTGACAAGCACTCTACTTCCTGGTCCCCAGACTGGACACTACAGTGACTCCTCAGTACACCTCTGCAACACAACACATAAACCTATTCAACATAAAGTCAACAATTTAACATCTTCACACAGTAAATCATGTTAATTCCAGTCTTACACAGGAGGAGATTTATTTGACCTTTTTTAAACATTTTTTTTATCAGTTAAGAGTGGAGAGAGGCATAACTGCATGCATGACCAACAAACATGTTTTGCACTCAAGTCTTCCTCCATAGTTTCTTCAAGTACTGATAGCAGAACAGATAACTAATACAGGTTTTAACTAATTCAGAGCCAGTCCCCAATCAGACCCAGATATTAGGGGACAGACCCAGATATCTACTGATTCCTACAAAAACTCAAATTGATCAATGTCTCTTTCCGGAAACCAAAACGTGTGCATCATGGTTCTACTTTGGGATCACTTCTATTTTAAATTATCTCTTATTAATTTCTTCCAATTGTTCATACTTCTATACACCCACACAAGAGTGTAAATGTAGACAGTGCAAACGGTGTGGTTCCACTGGGGCACATGCAAATACGAAATGGAGATATTTGCCATTTATAACATTGAAAAAGCAAAACTATTGAATTAAATGGGTAATGTGTGTTAATGTTGTCCAATGTTTAGTATCTCTTTGATCATTAACGAGATGATATCATACCCTAGCAGGGTTTAGGTGTAAACTGTGTGTGTGCTAGTGTGCTAGCCACTAGCATGCACAGGGGGGCCATCATAATAGCATGCACTGGGGCCCGTGGTAAAACCTTTTACATCACTGCACCCATAAATGTTTTTTACACGTAAGGAAGGCCACCTGATCATCCGTTTGGCCCCATATCCATGAATCTGTTTGATGTCCAAATAATGAGTGGTCTTGGTCTGTTTTTAATGCTGTAATCTAGACGCCTTAGTTTAACTTCAGTGAAATGTTAACATACAGCATATAATAATTGAGGCCTACAGTGGTCGAAACGTTGGCTTTTTGAATGATTTAGCTACATTAAAGGCTTTTCATTATTACTTTCCTCATTGCTACTTGCTCTTATATATATTTTAGACCTGTTAGAGTCTGTTGTATGTTATATCCTATTTTCCAAAAGCACCCAACAAAGTTTTGATCTACAGTTGAGTACAGAGCAACGAGTCATCTCTACCAGTCTAAAACCCTGGATGTACTGCAACACAAACTTGAAGGCAGCATCGGTGGCCCATAATACAAATGCTCCTGTGGCTGAAAAGGAGCAAATCCCTGCAACCAGGAAAGCCTTATTCATATTCCAGTAGCATAGTGTTATCGATGGTTGTGGCATGAGGTGTTCAATCACATATGGAGGTTGGGGTGTGTGCATACTTTTAGCCATGTAGTGGCACTCTATGCAGTCAAAAGTGCATAACATCCATGAATGTTGCTTGCAGTTTTGGCTCAAATATAGAACCGATAATTTCAAGATAAGCACTTGAAGAAAGCATAAAATGGCAGATAAATGTGAGAAACGGACAAATTGAAGCTTTAATGACTATCCACAGAGCCCTGCCTCATCTCATCATGCTTCCCCTCTCACCATTTAAGTCATGTGGAGTAAGAGGTCGAGCTGGGTGATAAATCTATTTCATCAATTAATTCTAATGAATGGTTTAGGACAATGTTTCAAAATCAATACATTTTCACTTCAACTTGTGTAATTATGGTGAAGAACGCAGTATCAAATGTGTGTAATATATATATATATATATATATATATATATATATATATATATATATATATATATATATATATATATATATGTTTTATTCATAAAAGAAAGTGAAGTTTGGGAAAGGTTTTCACTTTTTTTTATCAAAATAGGGAAAAATGTGTTCATGTTTGTGCACTTTACTTTATTAGTAGTGGGCAGCACTGACACCTCACAGCAAGGGGAACCCCCGGGTTCGAGTCCCGGATTGGGTTCCTTCTGTGTGGAGTTTGCATGTTCTATTCGTGTGAGTATGGTCCAAAGTCCAAAGACATGCAGGATGGGGACCTGTCTGTCTCTACATGTCAGCCCTGTGATAGACTGGTTACCTGTCTGTCTCTACATGTCAGCCCTGTGATAGACTGGTTACCTGTCTGTCTCTACATGTTGGTCCTGTGATAGACTGGTTACCTGTCTGTCTCTACATGTTGATAGACTGGTTACCTGTCTGTCTCTACATGTCAGCCCTGTGATAGACTGGTTACCTGTCTGTCTCTACATGTTGATAGACTGGTTACCTGTCTGTCTCTACATGTCAGCCCTGTGATAGACTGGTTACCTGTCTGTCTCTACATGTCAGCCCTGTGATAGACCGGTTACCTGTCTGTCTCTACATGTCAGCCCTGTGATAGACTGGTTACCTGTCTGTCTCTACATGTCAGCCCTGTGATAGACCGGTTACCTGTCTGTCTCTACATGTCAGCCCTGAGATAGACTGGTTACCTGTCTGTCTCTACATGTCAGCCCTGTGATAGACTGGTTACCTGTCTGTCTCTACATGTCAGCCCTGTGATAGACTGGTTACCTGTCTGTCTCTACATGTCAGCCCTGTGATAGACTGGCGTCCTGTCCAGGGTGTACTCTGCCTTCACCCAATGTTGATCATGAATACAGGATAAACGGTAGACGATGGATGGATGGATGGATTTGCTTTTGCAGGACTAGTTTGTCTTAAAGAGGTGGTTGGGGGAGAGGATTAAAGAGGACCTATTATACTCCTTCTAGAACGTTTACATGCTTAAATGCTAAGAAACCACTTCATTTTCTCATCCTGGCTGTGCTGCAGAAACTACTCACTAACTTACTCTCTAAAAATGCTCTCTTTGACCTCCTGACCCTCCCTTTCCGAAAAGCCCAGTCTGCTCTGATTGGTCAGCTTATCACTCTGTTGTGACTGATCAACCACTTTTTTTTGTCTGAAATGTCCCGCCGGGACTGCGGAGGAATAGTGATAAAAAATGTGTTTTAGCATTTGTTCTTCAGCTCCTCTTCCTTTGGAAATCCATATAAAGGACATTTCTCTCAACATGGCGACTCCATGATCAGGTCTTACTAGCTTTGTTTGAGGGTGTGCCAAAGTAGCGGCTGGACAGATATTATGCAAATGTTCTTGGTGACATCACTATTTTACACAATCCAAGATTTCAATTGAGGAATTTCCAGTAGTTCAGGAGCAGAGTTTCTGCAGGGGAGAGTAACCCCCTTTGGGCATGGACTTTAGGCTTTGCAACTCTGGAGACCTTTTACATGCACAAAACTCTATTACACACCAAAGGAGAGGGAAAAGGCATGTAAAGACAGGTCCTCTTTAAAATCGTTGGATGTGGTGTTAAAAAACCTTTAAGGCCATATCGCCTAGCCTGAGAGAGACGAGAAGATATGTCCTCATGACTGTGCAAAGTCACTGTACTGTGACCTCGAAACAAGACACGACTCCCTGTTTGAAAGCCCTGGAGAAAGAATCTATCAAGCAAAGATGAGAATCACAGAGAAGACACTGCAGGAAGCACTGTAAGATCTCGCTGCTTCCTGGAGGAAAACAATAATCTTATCTGGACAGGGTGGAACTGACAGCGGAGATGTGCACAGCAGCGAAAGTCCAGAAGCGTTCAGAGAAAGCTGGTGAGGTTTTTGTTAGACGGCATGTGACAGAGACGTCTGGAGGGAAAGAAAACAACAGGAAGGATGATGACAATTTTGTGGCGAAATCTAGGTGCCACATACCTGACACTTCTCAAACTTTCCCTTTCAGATCTATAAATGTCAAAGACATCCATCAAGAGAGGTGGAGAACGAAACATTTCATACTGACCTACTTTAAAAAAAAGGTTCACATCTGAATATTTCTGCCTTGATGAAAGGAACTCAAGTCCACAAAGTGAAAAATGATGAAGCTGCACTTCTGAGCAGGTCAAAATGAGACATGAAACTGCGTCGACAGCACGAAATTACACATGGCTAAATAAATGTCTCGTACGGAAGAGAAGGCAGTTCAGCGCAAAGCTAAGCTGCCAATTAAACTGGCGAAAATGCCTTTGCTTTTCCAGACCAGCAGGTCCAGGACAGTTAAATCCCGGCGGCCAGAGGAGCCCACCACCAGAACCAGACCATCAATCAACAGGAGTTCCCACATCCACACAAGGATTTTAGAATCTGCTCATGTACAAGCTCTCACTTATAGGTTTACTTTAGCTTTACCTTGGCACTGTTGAACTACGCTTGTGATACCTTCAAGCTGTTTTAAACTACATCAAACCCAAACGTTACAGATAACCAGTTTCCCTCAGACGCACATTTTTCCCCCCAGTTTTTTTTGTTTTTATATCAAGAAGAGTTGGCCTGTCATGCAGGTTTGTCTGGGTGCAAGTGATTTTGTGGGAAGCCGGCATACAAACCGCGGCTTAAAGCACACAGGAAATTGCATACTGAACGAAGCAAAACAACCCATTTGGTTCTTTAACCTTGGGCAAATGTGCGACCAGGCGCGTGTGTAATGACAGATGCCAGCATGGCTGTGGGTCACTGCGGTTTCTAAAGAATGTCATGTCAGAGCCCAGTGGTCACGTAACAGGACGGATCCTTTCAATTCGCTGGAAGAAAACGGAGGTGGAAAATTCAATCCTTGAAAGGGCAGGACGCACCGAGGGCAAAGTCTCTGCGACGTCCATCAGAGTTCACTCAGGAAAAACGAAAAAGGGGTCTCCGCACTCTGTCGGCTGGTCCAACACCAGAATAACCAGCCAGGCTTCGCAGGGTTTGACAGACTCCTTCATTATTCCCAGGTCCTTTCATAATCCAGCACATCCAGCTAATAGGGCTCTTGTCTTTCCTCACTCTCCCTTCAGAGAGCACAGAGGCACTAAAAACTGTAAATGAGAGCGATCTATCAGCTGAATTGAATTCCATCGAGGTGGACGAAAACAGCCGCACTTTGACACCTTCCTCCACGGCGTGTTGTCCAGACAAAACTACCGCAGCGTGACAAATCCTTTACTAATGGCATAATGGTACCCCCCGCCTGTACAAAGCTGCTTTCATGAGACGCTCGTGAACTTCCGATGTTCTACTTTGTCACTACTGTTTTCAGATGACACGCAGAGTGAGCACAGGGCGGAGAAGTGTCGGGGAGGAATGGGTTGGATGGGGGGGGCTTCAGAAGGAGCAAGGTAAGCGAGAACTGATTGAAAACAAGACGACGTGCCTGAAGGAAATCATAAGCTGTCAGTACGAAACCAGCAAAAAAGATTAACCTGTCCTTTGTCAAAAGGAAAATCAATGGTGGATCGTAAACAATGAGGCTGCAGTGGGAGGGGGGGCTCTGACTGGAAGTCTCCAGTCCCGTCAGCAGCAACGCGAGGGAAGGGGGGGGAGGGACTCCCACTGTAAACTAAATGAGTAGTGGCCAAGATGAGATAGTCACAGGCAAAGTTGCAGGGATTAAGATGTGCGGCCTGATAAAAGCCAGATAATGATAACATCTGGGGAGGCGAGGGAGCCGAGCTTTCCCCAGAATTTGGCTCCAGTTACAAAACAGGCCACATTAGGACCGAAGTGCTGAGCCGGAGTTGGGGAGCTGGGCAATGATGGCCGCAGCTCCACATGCATTATATGCTGTCCTCTCTGGAGAGTGGCTGTACAATTGAGAGTTTATTAATACAATGGGGGCTGGTTCGCATCTTCCTCTCTAGTGTCGGGGGTATTACAACCGCTGTCCCTCTATTGATAATATTAATGATGATAATAATGATGATGATAATAATCATAACAACAACAATAATCATCATCATCATAATAATCATAATAATAACAATAATATACAACCAAGGTTCACACTGTTGATAAAGGGCACATTGAGACAAAACCTGAAGATCTTAAATGTAAAAAGTGGACAGCATCAGCTATTGTTTACGGACTAGAAGGTATTGACATTTTCATACAATTGCAATTGTGGTCATTTGAACAACACACGTCATTGGGGGTTAGCTAGCTGGTCCTTCTCCCAAGCGGCGGGCTTTTATGTAACCAGCCAAGAGACAGATATCTCAAAACTCTGACAAAAACAACCAAATTAGCATAGAAATGACTTGAAATGAGTGATAAAAAATAGAGATTTTTGGTTGTTCGGGTGAGGCCAATCTTTAAAGTGCAAAGGTTAAAGGCCCCGGAGAGATTCCTGAGACAATTCTTGCCAAAAGCATCACTGCACCAAACAGGAAATACACCTACTTCTCCTGAACAAACCTCACTCACAATAACTCTACGTCACCGACAGCTACATTCCTGCTGTATCCTCCTTCCTGATGGATGGACCCTCAGCACCCTGACCCTGACCCCATTTTGTTGAAGCTGAGAGTAGGAGCATGAAACAACGCCAACTGTAAGAGAGCATGAAAGGGCAGGATGTGACAGACAATGCCCACAACGCCTGACTAATTGAAGGGGAAATGAGGGATCAAGCAATGCTGCCACAGCAGATGCTTTATAATGGGAGCAAATTAAACAATGTTGAAGGAATGTTTAATATGGTATAAGTGAGTATGTGTTAACAGCTAATAAATCAGCTTTCAACTTTGGTTTAGCTCATTTTAATTGAAGTATGTGGCGAAGAACAGCAGCAGAATACTAATACTAGAAAGTGGCACACAACAAGGTAAAGGTCAGCACAGATAGACCTGTCACAATAACGACTTTTATTCGACGATATAGACTGTTTAAGTGGAATTTCATTGCTAGGCAACAACTTGAGTCCATGTTTACTTACTGTCAGGCGATGTAATTCATATGCACTACAGCGGGAAATGAAACCGGGACACATTTACAATGTTTACATTTACAACTGTGAAATGGATTACACTGCCTCAGAAAAACTGTGATAAACAATTAGTCATTTTAAGACCATGTTATTCCACTGATGCATTTTTACTCCTTAATGATTAAAAACAACCAAAAAAACATGAATAGAATTGATTTTTTTTTTTCATTATTAGCTAGAGAGGAATATGAATAAAAATAAATAAGAAATGCATGCGCACGATGACAAACCAGGCCCAGACTTTGTCAAACCACCCAAGTACATTTTTACTGATATAATACATCCTAAATCTGCACTACTGGGTGGAAAAATCGCCCAATCTGGCAACATTTCTTGGCCCTCAAATGTTTTAGATATGTATATGTGTCAACCAATTAGGGGCCACTAGGACAATCCAAACATACTACATGCATGTCAGGCAGAGGAAAGTACGCCCTTCAACACAAAGACTGTAGGTGGTGGTTTTTTTCTTCTTCCATTAGCAACTGCACGTTTCTGTAATAACAAAGGCTTTAGGTGAGTGTAGCAACTGAAATTCATGCACACAGAAGACGATAGCGGAAATTGTTTTTCATTACAATATAGTTATCAACTGGACAGGAGGGATGGGCCCCACCTGTGAATATGAATGTTTAGATGATTTAAATGTTTAAACTAACTAATCATAGCAAAGTGTTGTTAATATTAACCCCTCAATTTAAATTACTCCTGTAAGTATGTTTCATGTATGAGTCATACATAAACCAAGAAAAATAGTCTAATGGATGTCCACCATGGAAATGATCATTTACTCACTAAGGCCGGGGGTTTGATTAAACAACATTCTGATTGTCTAACTGCTTGTTTTTATTGCCCATCAGATTTGTTCTTTGTGATGTCGATGTAATCCCAGATCTCAGTTATTAGGTTGGTAAGGAATGTAGCATTAAAACCAAAAGGAATCCTGGTGAAAACTACAAAAATTAGACCACATTTTTTTCATTCTGTGTAATCTCCTGTGATTATTAAATATCTGTCCTGGCATGAAAACTAAGAACTGGAAAGTAATATAAGTAGTAGCCAGCAGATATAATATAAACCACTGAAGAGATTTGACCGCAATAACAGAAATGTAATGGCTCTGTGTTGAATTCATTTCCTACTTCAACTCACACATCAATACATCTGGTCCTAATGAACCTCCCAAAAAACCCTGATGAGGAACGAAATGTCTGCTTGTAGAAAAGCTGCAATAACAGTATATTATAGCGAATGTTCCTCCTTGACAATCAACTGGGCTCCAGCAGCTGTCAGTCCAATCATAGCAAGGATTAGTATAATTAACATTTTTAGACCCCAGAGTTTTTCAATCAAGTGTAAAGTTTTAATAATCACAGATGAATGGGACTGTAGGGAATTATGTGTCACACTTGTTCAAGCACTTCTCCACAGTGCCTTAACCTTCCATCTGGAAACACACTTTATCTGGGTGAAAATTACCTACAATCTATTCTCCGTTGATATCAGGCTGCAATAAAATAGATTTCAAACCAAAAACCAATGAAAGTGTATTGCCACAACTCTATTTTTTCGGCCAAAGCATGTAGAATCACACACTCTCTGAGAAAATGTGGAGATTTCCCAGTAGCTACAAAGGGAATGGCAGGAATCCTGGACAGCAAATATGGGCAAAAGCAAGCCAGCCATGATGTAATGAACTGGCAGGGGGCTGCAGCCAAGCCAATTAAATGATATGAGCCTGGCAATAAGTGGTTTTCATTACATGACCTCAAGAAACCCGCTGCAACCAAATTTAATCATCTCACAATGCACTGGTTATAAGAAACCTTCATGCCTTGACACTTACGAAATAAAAAAACACATTACAATTCCCATTACAAGTTTCAACTTGCAATTTCAAAGGGCCAAGGTGTGAGAACTAATGTGCCTTTCTAAGTTTCAATAGGCATCTCAGCTTGTAGTGCATAAAGCTATGAGAATGCCATTTTGCTTGAAAAAGTGCGAAAGCCAATGACTGTGATGTATTTCATATTTCATTGCTGTTAAAGTTTAAGTTGCCCTCTTCTGTGCAAGTTGCTTCGGGAGGAGAGAGACTGCTTCCACTGGCTGCTGGTTGTCTTGAGTTTTAATTTTCATCTCTGTTTCTGTGTCAATTACATTTGTAGTTGTTAAACAAAAGGGGTCAATGAAATTAACCTTTTCGCATACTTGGCAATACATCACAGCCAAAAGGAGGTAAGCACAGCTGGGAGGCTCAGCTGTCTGCAGCAGCCATGGACACCTCATAGGGTAAGACGACACTGAAGTAAGGCTACAGACCATAGACTTAGGTGAGTGCAGTTTGGAAGCCTCGAGTTTGGCCATCGCCATCTTAGAATTTTACCAAATTGAGGACATTTGGTACAAATATTTACTTGGACTCAAGGATGAACCAATTAGAATTTGTTCCTGAGATTGTACATACATGACAATAGGACAGACATGAGGTCACAGCGACCTCTGACCACCAAAATTGAATTAGTTTTATCCTTGAGTCTAAGTGGACGGTTGTGCCAGATGTGATGTAATTGCTGCTAGGCGTTCTTGAGATTTGACTTGTAACAGATGTGACGTTACAGACCTTTGACCATCAACTTCTAATATGTTCATCATTGAGTCCTGGTGGATGTTAGTCCATCATTTTAAGAGATTCCCTCCGCATGTCCCTGAGATTGCGTTCGGATAACCCATAAACATAATGCGTTAAGCCATGGCTAACAATCACTGCACAGGTTGCCCAAAAATAGCATAAAATGCCATGTCATGTTTAGATGACTTCCATCAAAATGTAGCCGGCTGAAGTTCCTTAAACAAAAACATTAAATACTAAAGAAAGGGCAACCAAGATGAACCATGAAGCATCTTGCTGGAATTGAAAGGACACCTGATCAATACCAATTATTCAAATACTTTAATAGCTAGCATAGAATAGAAGTAACAACAAAGGTTAATGATGTGCTAAGGCACTCTGCTTACGTTAGCTCCACAGGATTGTACGTAGAAATGTAACGTTTTAGAAACCTCTCTGGGCAACGAGTATCAGTATTAGGCTTGGGCGGTAATACGGTATACCACGGGTCTTAAAAATAGCAACGGTATCAGTTTCAATACCGTCATTAAAGAATGCAATGCACTATAGGGGAGAGAGAGAGAGAGAGAAGATGGCGAGCCGCGCACCGAGTGACCTGGTCTCAAAGAAGAACACGACTTCTGCAGTTTGCCTATTTCGGGTTCCGACCTAATGAGAAGTAGAGCTTAGTTCGGGCCCAGAAAATCAAGCCCGACCCGACCCGAGCGCATTCTGTCCGAACCCGGACCGACAGGACACATTAACTGTAGGCTAATTAAGAGCCCGAGCCCGATTTCAACCCGACAATTATTTTTCATGCATGAGGCTGTTGTATGTGCATATCCGTGGGAAGTGGGGATGCGGCTGCACCGCTACTCAGTCACAAAAATATACAAATCATTTTATAGGCTACGTTAGTGCCGCGATTAGGATATGACTGGACAAAGCCGACACACGTATGTTATCGCCTTCTCCCACTACTCACTTGAAATGATCCCGTACCTCGGACTTTCCTGATGACTTGCTCAACGTTAATTGTCCTGTTTTTAATTCAAGTTCCATGTTGCATTTAGCGTAACTCCTTTATTCTTTGATTTAGCTGCACAGAGTGGAACCGTTATGAATGATGCGTGCGCACTATGTGTAGCGTCTTTTTTTTTAATAACCAATCATATTTAATGTTTATGCCTAGCCTTCTCCTCAGATTAGGGGAGAAGGGGAAATTTCGGCCCGACCTGGCCCGTGGGTCGGGCTCGGGCAGAGAAGCTAAACTCTAATGAGTTTGGTGACATCGTCTGAGCCTTACGTCATCATTTTTAATTAGTCACGGTAATGCCGTATACCGGGGTAAAATAGGGAGGAGGTTTGACGGTATCAAAATTTGGATACCGCCCAACTCTAATCAGTATTACACAACGTCACGTTGACTGGAGCAGAGCCGGATCATGGTCAGTTCCTGGTCAAAACTAACAGATGTTATGCTACAATGGGCGTTTATGAACATGGCTAACCATCGAGCCTAATGCATCATGAGAGCTTTCACTGAGATCTTGTCTTGAAAAATGTATGCTCATATAAGCCCCAAACCCATACTAGAACATAACATGTATTTTTTATGGGCCAGATATTGTGAATGTAACCTTCATGGCATTTTTAGATCGTGAATGCTGAACATGAAAGTAAAGAAGAAACATAAATTCTGTATTTCATATTTTCTAGGCAATGAAAACAAACCTCCTTGCTCGTTACTGCAAAGAGGAGATGTGAACACAACTTACTACACTGTTTTTATTTTTTCACAATATTACAAACCTGAGAGGCCTGAATCCTTCACTGTCTAACAGTCAACATCTGTTCTAGAGGAAGCAGACTCCGTAGATTCTTAACACGCACACACACAACAATCATTTCAAAAATGACTCATGAAATTAAACTTAAATAAAATTACTTGTCAAAGACAACGGCTGCCTGAGGACTGATATGGAGCAGAAGTAAATAGTGCATTTAATGGCTGGTAATGTACAATATTAGTCCCACAGTCCTAAATTCGCTATCTACATGATGGAATGAAAATAAACCCTCAGTCTCATTGGAAGATACTATCACTCCTACTGTGGGCAGACTACCAAACAGCAATATGGGAAGTCTGCCAGCAGGTATTGTAGGTGTGTGTGTGTGTATCTGTGTGTTTGTGTGTGTGTGTGTGTGTGTGTGTGTGTGTGTGTGTGTGTGTGTGTGTGTGTGTGTGTCAGAGGAGATGGGGGAGTGCAAAGCAGAGATGAGGAGAAAGTCATGTGGAGAGGTTGTACTCGAGCTGAACTCTGTGGCATAGACACAGTGACCACTTGAAGTGCACTCCTGCCAGCCTGGTCTCATTACCAGGGCATCAGATATCGATGTTTGGTCACAAACTGATGCACAAGGCACCCATCCAGGAGAGTATTATAGTCCCACCCCTTCTGGTGGACCACCAGGGGACATTATTTTTGGAAAAAGTAGATCCCCTATCAACAGCGAGTGACAAACCATTTTTGAATTGTGCTATCAACATATGTCATATGTCAATTTGCACAATAAGAAAGTCGCATTTTGTTGTAGAACTGCTGTTAGACTTCTAGAAGTAAAAATATGTAATTTGAAAGACTACACACCCAAAAGTCACGTAAGTGAAGTCTCTTGCTCAAGTCCCTCACTGTTGGTGGTTGAGGTGCTCAGAGCAACAAAGTCTGCATTTAGGAGGAAATCAGCGTGGATGGATGGGTAAAAATACACTTTAGGACTTTCACCTTCATGAAAGAGGACCTGTGATGTTCCTTTGTGATGCTACTTGTATTTCTGGTTACTACAACATGTTTATATAGTCAAAAATACCCTTTTACTTTCCGGACCTGGTTGTGCTGCAGCAGCTCACCTCACTCTCTCCTCCTTCTTCTCCCTCCCAAAACCCCGAACCCCAGCTTGTCAGCTGGCCCACCCTGTAGTGATTGGTCAACTGCTCAGTGTGTTTGTCAGAAATTGCACACCTCTTAATCAGATAACAGGAGTTGTACTGCTGAGGAAATGTGATAAAAATGTATTTTAGCCTCCTTCAATTCCTCTTGATTTTGAAAACGGCATCTCTCAGCTCCGCTCTAACACGTTTTGTTGAGGCAAACTAGCAGCTGGGCGGATATTATGCTCTGTTACTTGGTGACATCACTACGTTACGGAAGAATAGGCAATATTTTAATCAAGGCGTTTCAAGCAGTTCAGGTAAAGAGTTTCTCTTTGGGCATGCACTTAAAGCTTTATAACTATGGAGACTTTGTACATGCACAAAACACTAACAGTAAAGGAAAGGGGGAAAGCAGAAAATCATCAGGAGTGAATTATTGTACCATGGTTTGTTTGTACCATCCAATATCCAACCAGGACTGGAGAAGCTCTTCACTTAGATTATCTACATGTTCACATCACACATCACACACTGCCTATAACAGGTTCTGCTGTTTGCTTTTAAGTGCCTGAATGGCTTGGCACCGTTCTACCTCTCGGACCTGCTGGAACCTTATGTTCCTTCAAGGTCTCTGTGTGATTTGTTGTTTGACTTGTACAGCACTTTGGTCAACTTTGTTGTTTTTAAATGTGCTCTATAAATAGGTTCAATGCAGTGCTAAAGTTGGGTTGCCTCTCAGCTCTGAGTAAATGTAAGTGGTGTCTTATGAGCAGCAATGCAGTGTATACCTCTAGGGCTTTTATTGTGAAAGGTAAGAATGGGAAGAGTGAAGCTACGATGTGGCACGCCTGCTGTTGCCATGGAGGGAGCAATAATGAGTTTGCCGTCTTGGTACATTTGACGGAGCGCCGCGTTATTGCTGTATGACCTTCAAAAGTACACTTGAGTGCAATATTTCACTGTGTGGGTCTGTGTTGTTGACAGTCAGGAAGTTGTATTTGCAGCATGCATATTGGAGAAAAAATTGATGCCTAATCTGACATAGTGACCATCATACCAACACAAATATATAGCATATGTTTTGAACCAGGCATAAGTCCCATCTTTGTGTAAATAAAGCTCAAATGGTTTGTGTTATTTCTAACCAAGGTGCAGGCAGATTATATATAGAAATATTAGAGTCCGATTAGCTGAACGGCCATATTCCATTCCGACGTGGTTATAAATCCAATGAGAACGGGCAACAATGGCTGCCACCATGAGAGTGTCCATGATTCGATGGCCGCTGCCACGAAGGGAGATGCCAGGACACAGCAGCCTTCATCTAATGTCATTTAGTGGATTTCTATTGATTCGTTGACATATGACCTCAGCATGTGACAAACAGCGGAAGAGAGAAGAAATCCAATCTGCATTTAAAAACCACACATAGAAAATGTCACAAAGGGCCTTTTTTTCTTAATGTTCCCTCATTTAAAAAAAAGTTGATTTTTCTTTACTTATATTTTAATTGCATTTACCTTTTACATTACAACCTATTTCCTCATTATCTTTAGGAGTATCGAACCATGTGGAAGGTTTTGGTTTCACTTTGGTTAATGGGTTCATCTGTGAGATTTCTGTCACCACATATACAATGGAGGTAAATGGAGCTTGGTATGTGATGCTCACAACACTGGACATTTACAGAAAAACTGTTATTAATTTTACCATGTCGAATTCCATATACAGTGTTATCGTATATTGTATGTAAATGAAACCAAATAAAACATCTAAAATCGTATTTTACGGTCAACTTACTACTTTTTTCCAGAGCTTTCGACCACATCTTGTGGTTTCACAAGGAAGACTGTGACAATTGAAAAAAAATATATACTGCATCTCATGATCTTCCTCAAGTGAGTAAGTAGACCATGAGTCAAGATCTTTTGTTTTTCTTTATATTCAAACCTCATGCTCTATATGTATCTGCAAACCACAGTGACCAACCCTTACATTTTTTATTCCAATCTCAGTGGAGAAAGAAGTATTTTTTGTGGTTCTTTTAAATTGAAGCTGTCCGTGAATATGAGTGTAAGGAGCCCTATCTAGTCTGCAGTACAATGGGAAATGCATTATCATCACAGCCACACTGACACTGGGATAACAACTGCATTATGACTACACACTGTGAGCACTGTTTTCTCGAGAGGGATATTTGTTTAAAATCTAGGCTATGCATTGTGGGATGTCTGGACCGACAGCAATCTCAGCAGTTCATTGGGGTAAAATAATTCAGTGGCTGCCACCAATTATTCTCCCTTATGGCTGAAGCTGGGAGAAAAGAAACTACTCTCCCCGTTGCTTAAGATGCTCCTTCAACCCAAAAGTGAAAAAGCAGGCAGCGGCGTGATATCATAAAAATGTGGTTGTGTGTGACCTGGTATGTATTGATTCAGATGGTGAGGAGAGGCCGCTGCCTGCTGAAATAACCATAAAGTAACACAGCTGGTAATATATCTGTACAGGGTCATGCTCGGCTTTTTAAAAGCACAATGGACAGTCCAAAAAAATGGTGTGGACAGGAAAACTAACATTTAAATGATTCTAACAGAATCATTGTGCTTGGGTCAATCAGCACACATTTTTAAATTAAACTTTCTGGTGAAATTGTAAAGTTCCACTTTGACACATGACTTGAATTGTAAATTGTTGACCAACAGTTGTGTTGACAGATCTAACAGTTCAGGGTACGTATTGCTGTTAAATCAAAGCTAGCTTTGTTTATTAGCTTTGTGGCACCATTCAGTTGTTAGCTCCTACGTTGAACAGGACATGGTGCAAATATGTCTTTTGAATAAACTGTGTGAACTTATTATCTGGTTAATGACAATGAAAAAATCCTTGTTACCCTTGTAGAGTAATTCTGTGATGAGATTTTACACCTATTTAACATTGTGTTGTTATAACTCTACGATTACAAAAAAATATATTTTCAGTATTTGTATATCAAATTAGATATAATGCTGACATCAGCTAGTAGCAAACATTTTCAACCAATAATACAATGACATCCATCCATCAATCAATCTGCAACTTTAAACAGCAAAGAGCCAGAGAAGGTCGTGAACTAATCTTTTCAAACATGCAATGAAATTCCTCCCATCTAGTAAATCATTTACTTCTCTGGTCAATGTAGTTTCAGTCATTTTAACGTTATATTAGTTAACGTTCCATACCACACAAACTTATTTTTAGTCAAAGCTTATGATAAACCTAAAATAGGTCAAAGAAAATACATTTAAAATGTACCATTGTTGCATTTTGTTTCAATTCACTATAAACCATCCGTCTAAAACTGATCATAGTCAAGAGATATGTTTCCCTCAAAACTAACTGAGAAACCAGGTTGAGAGACAGTGTTGCTGTGACTGACCATCATCTTTAGTCCTTGTGGTGTCTGGCAATCAAGCGAACCAGCATGTTGACAGTGAATCACCAGTGGAAGTTATCAGTGAGACGGATCCGACTGGCTGTTCAGACAAATCAGTGATTTCAACCTTTCAGAACAACTTTTCTTCATCACCTTCACGCTGCTTTCTTCTCCTCTCTAAAGCTAATGCTGACGATGCCTGTGCAAAACCAAACTTTAAAGTGTCAGTTGGAACTTTCATCAAACATTCATAAGCAGAAGGTTATTTAATCAGATTAACAGGGACATCAAAGTGACAGGATAGGTTTTTTTAATTCCTGTCGAGGCTTTGGCCAATTTGTTGCTGCAATAAAAAGGGTTTAAATTGCAATTTGTGTCAATTTGGATTTTTGTTTTAACAATTTGCCGGTGTACAATGTCTCATTTTAAGTATAACTTTAGTAAATGTTTCCTTAAACATAAAGAATTCATCCCAGTCACTTCCACATAGTGAGACAGAGATTCTTCATTAAACACCAGCCCGGTCTCCTAAAAATGACTTTGCCACATAACTAAAACTGCATCGTGAATAACTTTTCCAGGGAAGTTTTTTCTCTTGGATTACATTGGAGCAACTCCATCTCATGGCAGTTCGTGAAATAGTCAGGAGATGAAATCTATTGGGGATTTTTTTTGTAAAGGGACATGGATTTTCCTGTTCTGCTTCTCAGAATGAAAACAATGGGTCATTCCGTGCCAACTCAGCCACCCATGTACATGACACCTCTCAGATTTTGCTGAAAAGCGGTGAAAATATGCCTTATGTTACCAAACGAGGGAATCTGAAGTTTCAGGTCAATATCTCAAACAGTTTGCCCGTGGCGACCATTTGAATTTCAAGTGCCACACCCCTTTTTGACACATTGGAATTTCGCATTTCATTTGTTGGCATTTTTGGAGGCCCATAACTTCTGTTCTAATAGTGATAGAAGGCTGAAAATTGCTATGTAAGTTCATTGTAATGGTTACTTCACAATTCTACAGTGGGGCTGATCTGACTGCGAGGTTTCTGCCCCCAGGTGTTCTGTATCCAAGTGTTCTGAATCCAATTGTTGTCCTGCATCGACAGCTGTGAATATTGTATCCTGTGATATTCTTTTCATCCGTATCTTATCTTTGGAAATTGGTATAAAGCAATGAAGCGATCGGGTTCCACTGATCGTTTTGGCTGAGGCGTAACTTCTCTAATTTGTATGTTTCCTCGTGTTTTTTAATATTTTCTGCACTAACAAAGAAGAATGTAATGTTCTTAATGTTTTCTTTTGCCCATTTAAACATCTCCATTGGTGTCAGAATGTGGTTTGCATCAGTGGCCTGCAGACTTGCTCGTGCTGCAAGTCGCTTGTCACAGGCGGGTCTCTTTCATCGGGGATAAGGGGTTAATTCGTGATTTTCAGGAAATGAATGGCCAGCAGTCTAAATATTTAATTGTTTGCCATCACTGAGCATAATACTAAGTTATTCCCCCTATTTTCATGCTTTATCATCACTAAATTCTCCCTGATCTACATTCCAGACTTCTGGGAAAAAAGTCCAAAATGGTGCATTTTGACGAATAAAATTCATATTAAGGAGCTTCATAGTCAAAAGTTTTATTTCATTAAAAGAAAGAACAAATATGTATCTTTATCTGGTATAAATCCCATTAGGATCATCAAGTGCCCACGTGGTCATTTGGGGGTCCAAATATGGGGTTCCAAAAGAGTCACCACTGCCCGGGAGGGTTTTTGGACCCCCATAAAACCCCCACCAGTGGTACCATACCCTTCAAATTAATTTTGGCAAGAGCAAAGGTCCCAAATATAACAAATAATCCTGTTAAGAATAAATGTGATCATTCATCGTGGTGCTAGGAGCACCCAAAAGGTGAAAAATAATTTTGGCCGTCAAAAAAAAATTGGACTTTGGTGACCCACCTCTCACCCAAACAGTAAGGAATGTTGATTCTGCCTGTAGAATTGTTAAGTACACATTACAATGAACTAACAGAGCCTTCTATCACTATTAGAACAGAAGTCATGGGCCTCCAAAAATGCCAACAAATGAAATGCGAAATTCCAATGTGTCAAAAAGGGGTGTGGCACTTGAAATTCAAATGGACGCCACGGGCAAACCGTTTGAGATATTGACCTGAAACATCAGATTCCCTCGTTTGGTAACATAAGGCATATTTTCACCGCTTTTCAGCAAAATCTGAGAGGTGTCATGTACATGATACCCCGATTTTGGCTGTTTTCACATGGAATGACCCCAATGCCAATTGAAATGTAAATTCCTATCCCATTTCCCGTGGTGAACACACAAATTAAACTCCTGCACGTGATTATGCAACTGTCAAAAATGGAGCGAGAATTAAATATTGAGACGAAGCCCTGCTATCATATCGGCACTTAAGTCAGCCAAATGTCAGATCAGTACATCCATATTCCTCACTGAGGAATCCTCAGTGTGATCACAGATGAGCTATAATGTTGTACTATGAGCACAACGAGAGGTGATAAGTCACTTATTAGCATGATCCCAATTGGCTGTAACCTTTTAATTTTCTATAGTATAATAAAAGCCTGTGGCAGAATTTCCACAGCATATTGTGTCCGTGATTGGAGGTGTGAACACTAATGCCTTCAAGCCCTTGGAAGAGTATTTAATATGTGCCAGCATACTGCACCGATATTCCTCATTACATCTGTGACCACAGGGAAGTCATAACCACATGAAAGAAAGAAAAAAAAAGAAGACGTGCGCCGCTAAGGGCTGCTACATTAAAGAACACGGATTATAAAAGCGGACGGCTGATCTCAATCTATCATCGCTGTAGCCCACAGATGACGGCATCAAACATATCAACATCAGTCTGCCAGTGGAACGGCAGCAGCTTCACAGAGAGGAATGCGCACGAGACATCAATTATCTTCCGGCTCTATTTTTAAGGCGCTTTGTAAAGAAAAAAGGAGGCCGGTGACGTTGCCAGAGAGCGAGGATGTTTGCAGCTACTGCATTTTGTTGTTGACTTTTTTATTTATTTTGTTGCGTCACGTTGCACATGTTTCCCCCCCTCTCACTCCCGCTGCATGTGTCAGCGGCAATTACTCACGACAGAAATGTTGATGCGAGAGGAGATGCATCTGAGAGAATACTTAGTGGCCATTATACACATGCCAGACTACATTCCTTGGGTGACATTACTGAAGTCTGAGACAGCCCCTGAAACAATTACCATAACTGTGCATTCAGCATTATTTCTGGCAGAAACGGAGAGTGAAGACAATACACTATTCCTATACACTTGGGAATATAGCATTAACTAATTGGACCACCTAATAGTGAAGTATTCCATGTATGCAAAGCCTGGATATTGCACACGCTTATGCAACATGCACAAATACAATTATATCTATGAAATATACAATGCCAGGATGTAAAAAACTCAATCTTTGTAAAAAAAAAAAAAAAAAAAGAACAATAGTTTCAACAAACTGTTCAAAGAGAGATATGTGAAGCCTTTTTTATTTTTTGCATCAATAAATCATTTGGAGAAATTAGTATAATTAGCAGAAACAAATGAGACGACCACTGAGAGAGGGCCTGGCAGCTTCTCAGCCGCGCTCTGCATTTTTACTTTTTGTGTTCCACCCTGTCGAATTTGGCTGCAAATCTGTTGGATTGCTTTACAGCACAGAAAGGGGACACGGGTCTGCTGTTGTGCCAGTGCAGATGGAGCTAAAGCTGCCAGTGGCAGATGGTGGAAGGAGTGAAAGGCAAATAGGAGAAGGACTTCCAACATGTTTATCTCCTTCCATGAAACGAGAGAGAACAACCTTTGACTGAAGAGGTAACATCCCCGGTGAGAGCGGAAGCAACACGGTCTCACCCTCATTCAGACAACATATTTCATGTTCAAGGGCTTCGAATAAATTACTTTAAAAACAGCCCTAACTTATTTCTTCTTACAATATTATTATTTTGTAATTCATTTCACCACATTAACTTACAAAAATACTGAGCACATGCGTAAATATGTGTCCCAAAGTCAAGGAACAAGTCATTGAAAGACTGTTCCAGAGTACGGATGATGACGGATGTATGTGTGTATCCTCCGCTCTCCTACAACACAGTCCTGTTTGCTCGAGGCATTTCCTGTCCCCTGATTTAGAAACAAGTCAAATACAATCGTAAACTTACAGTTATTTCACTTCAGTAGCAAAATCAGTTTCTAAACAAATTTGAGTTGAGAAATTTGCAATCCCGTTGCTGAATCTTCACTCACATAAAATCTACAAGGCCTAATTTAAAGGTTTGTTATGACATTCATCCAGCGACAAACACGTTCAACGAGCTCAGCCAGAAACATTAGCATAAGCATGAAGAAGCCAGCAGCAAGCAGCAGAGAGACAGTGGGGGGGGGGGGGGGGGAAACGGCGTGTTGAGCCAGCAAGTTATGAATTAAGTGGTTATTTTTTTACCAAACCAGAGTTCCTATGAAATTGTACAGTGATCTGCGTAAAGGTATCGAATGTAGGTATCGTTTGACAGGAGAAGTTTCGATACTACTTGGTCCTGGGTTATTTTGGCCATCCTCACCTCAGTATCGAGTACTGATTACCAGCCCTAGTCGAACCACACAAAGAAAGACTGTTGTAGCAGAAGTCCTCATATTCTGTAATGTATTCAAGAAAAGTAACTATACCCCGACTGTGTTGAACTGTGCAACAAAACTGTGTTTTGTTGCTAAGAGCATTAACTTTTCATTTAGTGGCAAATATGTGAGCAATATATGCTAAAAACATACATGTGTGTTGGATTTGTGTCATTACCATTTTAACTCAAACCACATTACTAAACTAAACAAGGCAGTTTTTCATTGTTTTGTTCTCATTAATGACACTGCTCTCTGGCAAACTATTTTAAACGGTTTGAAACTGTGACCAGTGACTCCAGAAAAAGAAAACATCATTTCCCTCTCTGCAAATCATATTTGAGGAACATCTGTACAGAGACCATACACACAGTTGAAACATTGATTTGTAATGCATGAAGATCCGTTGGGTTCCGAAGTCAGATTAACTAATCATAAGAATCGCTCCATGAATACTTCAGGTGTATGGAGGTGTCGGATGATATTAGCGAGTCGGAGCATCGTAGGGAGGCAAACAAACAGCAGACATGCGTGTCCTTTTCATACACACTCCTACATGCTCATGAACAAAGATGTGTCGAGTTAATACTTCTTAATTACTTCCATTGTCAATCACTGCTCCACAAACACAGCGCTTGGCAACAGCAGAGCACAGAAAACCCTGGTGAGAAGTTTTTGGCAGCCACCGCCTTCACGGAGGTCTCGCTACTATTTCCTTTGCCGCTGGCCATCAAAGGCAACGCTCAGCTGATCTGGGTCTCAGAGCTCATTTCTTTGGCCATTTGGGAGCTAATATAACAAGAAAGAAACTTTGATATCTGACAGGATGAATCCGAAACGATCATCAGTGTCCTGTTTATTGGTGTTCAGAGGAGTGTAATTACGGACATGAAGGATGAGGAAAGTAGGACTGTGAAGCCTAAACTGATCCAAAGAGGAAAGACGCCTCCTCCCCTTCAAGATCACTTGTCAGCTCAGGCTTTATCTGTATTTCAATCCGGTTCCGTAGCTCTCCTTCCAAATAAAAATATTTATTAAAAGTCAGGCTATTGCTTTACTGAATATGATGCCAGGAATTTCATAACGTACAAATATATAAATTTCCTGCAGCTAAATGCTGATAAGACAGAGGTATTGATCCTAGGTCAAGATAGTGCAGTCACCCAAACGTGAAACCGTATTGGTTTCTCTGTTCCGTTCAATAACTCGGCGTTGCAGAAATCTCAGTGTCATTTTCCATCAAAACCTCAGCTCGGACAAGTTCAATCAATGGTGCAATCCTGCTTTCATCATCTCACAAACCTTTGAAGTTTTAGACCATTTCATTCGCTCCGGTGACCACCATCCATGTCTTCATACCTGTTGCTTTTAGAAATTATTTAAGATGTTATTGATTAGGTAGAAAATGATTTAATTTAATTTGAAATTACAAATGATTTATGCCAACTGTTATTGCCCCATGTGCCGTATGATAAGTCATTCCTTCTTGTGGCTCAGATTCATACAAAAAGGTGTTTGAAGTCAGGGCTCCAGAACTCAGTCTCTCCTTTCAAAGGAGCACTCTATACGACATTAACAAAGCATTAATATAGCAGCAAACATCTATTAGATATAGATATATAGAGGAATAATATCTGCCTGGGCAGAGAACTCTCTCCCTCTGTGTGTGTTGTTGTCGGAGCTTCTCCTTGCTTTGTTGACAGATGCATGTGCTTTTAGTACATTAGAGTGCCCCTGTGTCTCGCTCACAGCCGGCGCTCTGCACCGCTTCAGTACAACGGTACAGCTGAAACCGCCGCCCCGACTGATAGAGGTGTCGTGGAAACGAACCCTCCACTTGGCCCTCAGATAAGCACTGCAGGCGGCAGTGGCACTTACTCTGGTTCTGGAGAGTGAAGCCAATGCAGAAAAAGGCTGATTGCACTGCATAAAATTAGAAAATGACCCTACTTCTCTCTTGATTTATTATCTCAGTAAACATTTTAAACATGAGTTTATGTTCTGGGTCATTCCATGCCAACTCAGCCACCCATGTACATGACACCACTCAATATCCACTCAATATCTCAAATGGTTTGCCCGTGGCGAGCAAGTTATTTCCACTATTTTCATGCTTTATCATCACTAAATTCTCCCTGATCTACATTCCAGACTTCCGGAAAAAAATGTCCAAAATGGTTCATTATGAAGAATATAATTCATATGATGGAGCTTCATAGTCAAAAGTTTTATTTCATTAAAAGAAAGAAAAAATATGTATCTTTATCTGGTATAAATCCCATTAGGATCATCAAGTGCCCACATGGTCATTTGGGGGTCCAAATATGGGGTTCCAAAAGAGTCACCTCTGCCCGAAAGGGTTTTTGGACCCCCATAAAACCCCCACCAGTGGTACCACACCCTTCAAATTAATTTTGGCAAGAGCAAATTTCCCAAATATAACAAATAATCCTGTTTAGAATAAATATGATCATTAATCGTGGTGCTAGGGACACCCAAAAAGCGAAAAATCACACATGCCGTCAATTTTTTTTAGGACTTTGGTGACCCACCTCTCACCCAAACAGTAAGGAATGTTGATTCTGCCTGCAGAATTGTGTAGTACAAACTACAATGAACTAACACACCAATTCTAGTCTTCTATCACTATTAGAACAGAAGTTATGGGCCTCCAAAAATGCCAAAAAATGAATTATTAATTAATTAATTAGTTAGCTACTAAGATTATCTATAAGCTAACTTTGTTAACAGCTGGGCACAATAATCTAGATTTGGTTGTTTTTTAGTTGTGGGTTTTTAGTTTATTTCATTTTCATTTTGCAAATGTTTTTGTATTTATTACAAACTTGGACTTTGTGTTTTGAAAGAGAGCTGTTTGAGGGCACTTCATTTAATGGTCCACACACTTGTACTTAGTACATGAAAGTTATGGCCTCAGCTGAGCTCATGCAACAGATTGACTGTCTGCTCATTTTCAGGTAATGTTGCCAAATATCACCAAAAGTACTATGAATAAAAGTCAAGCAGAAACACACGGGGGATTTAGGATATGAAAAAAATTGCATAACAAACATACATTTCTCCCAACCAGATTTGCATTTTGAGCTACACCTCACCGGGCTACCGTGAGGGTGTTGGGTATGTTTCCTGCAGCCTGGCGCTGTGCAAATATAGTTGTGTTATTAGAAACCAGAGGACAGTTTAATAATGTATGAACGGTCCGATTCCTTTGGAGAATGTCATCCAGAGATCCTCGTCTGTCTCTTTCTCTCTCTCTCTCCTGCCTCCCCATGCGGGTGACACAAGTCAGAGTTGAGGGTGGATTTTTTCAAAGCAGCGTCTTCCTGTCTCCTTATCTCCGTCTCCTCTCTCTTCCTGTCATTCAGACCCCTTCCAGAGCCACGCTGCAGCTCTGACCTCACTTCCTCGGCCGTTTCCTGCCTCCCGCCTGAACCCCGCTGACTCTCCGCCGGCACAGGTGATGTTCTCGTACTACATCACCGCGCAGAGACTGACGCCGTTGTTTTTCCCTTATTTGAAGTCGGGTCGATGTGTGGACGATAAGTTAGGATGTCAGCACGACCAGAAATAATCAAAACTGTTCTTCTTTTAGTCACAGACAGTCGCTGGCTGTCCTGCTGTTTGTTGTATTGAGCTTCTCAAAAGGTTTGGCTCACAAACACAAGAATGGGTCAGAGACCTCCATTTAATAGCATTTGGTCTCAGTAAAGTCTTTGCGAGGGGAGTTCTGTTGCTGTAATACAACTGTACTGGAGAACTATGCTCTCTGCGTGGGAGTGAGCCAGCAAATATTGTGATGATGAGTAGATGTTGATGAGTACACCCACACTAAATGTAACTGTAAAATGGAAACATAAAGAGAACACATTTAGTGTTTGAACTACTCATCTTGTGAGGCTAAAAGTCCATCCGTTTCCAAAGCTTCCTTGAAATGATTGCTTGTGTAAATCATCATAAACACCAACATTAATTAGGGGGACATCATCTTTCCTTATGCCGAAAAATTCTCACCTCGTGTCACTCGCTTTTGATTGGATGCACTTGTGTTTATTCACTGTGAACACACACCGGCATCTAGACGGAAATACGGCAGCAACCTTGCTGTTTGTACCATAGACAGTCTCTGGTTTATGCACATACATCCCTACATAGTCTGGTCTGGTCTCTGTACTAATATGAGCTACTATCGTAGAGCTCTGGGGGACCACAGACCAATATTTTCCCCCCATTTCTGATTTAGCAACGTCCGTGTGGAGAGGAGAAGAGTCTAAATGCTGATCACAAAAATTGAGCCTCACTTGTGTCACATCTTTCGGGCTGCCTGGCATGAATTTGCATCCATTAACATCTTCCCATTGACTTTGTATGCAGCCACACTGTACAACAAAATGTGCTTCGCATTTGGCGTCAACACAGCATGAAATGGGACATATCATGCTCATTTTCATCTTCAGCTGGCAGCTGCACCCGGATCAGGGGACTCGTCCCCCCAGAGGGAGCCAAGGTGCTCTGAGCTGTAAGTGCGGCCCCAAGGTTCAGGCGAGAGGTGGTGTAAAGTTCAAGGGCGTGGCCCACCGCCACATGGACATGTACCCGGCCAGGGTACGCATTTGTGTAAAAATATTTTCTGTTATGAAACTGTGGTGAGTCTGACTACACTGTGGCGGGGAATTAATAATTAATGGAAATACTTTCTTTAGTTATGAATGTAAAATGGAATCAAATAGAGACGGAAATATTGAGGTTATGCAAACACAACTGACAAATGAGCATAAGGAGTAGACAGAGGATGTCCTCCCAAGAAAAACAACAGAATACATCATTTCACAAAGTTCCCAAAAACAACATTTGTCCACCTTCATGTGAGAAAGGCCTCCGGCAGCCGTAGTAATTATGACCGGAGCGAAGGACGAAGACAGGTGATGTTGTTAAGGAGCCACGAGGTCCGCAGGGGGAACGGGTCAACACAACATTGGACTATAACATGGAGGCTGCTCTTCCTTTCCCTTTCCTACCATCACTCCTCTTTCTTTTAATTACAACCATGATTGTGTCCCAACCTCACCTCCATGTTTACAGTTTTACTTGCCCAAACCTTAACAAAATCAATATGCATGTTTAAGCATATTTATTTTTCAACAGCTATTTTGTATCTGCTTTGGACAATAATGTCCTGCTGATAAAAAACAAACTGTTCATTGTGTAGTGATAAACGGACGACTAGAAAATGAAATGGGTTGTAAAAGGAGCTGTTTTTTTGTGGATAGTCTGACATAAACTAAAATGACTCCTTTGTTCACTATTCCCTTGATAAAAGACAATAAACAGTTTACTCAAAGGTTTCAGAAGGAGTAAACTGAGATTATGGAAATTTAGCAATCATCATTTTGCAGCAGCAAAACTGCACAACTCTTTCAAACACGACATATTGATTTGTGGGATTGTTCCATCATGGAGTTTTGGAAAACATACAGTCTGATTATGGAAGCACTTTCTAAATACAAAGGCAATTCAGATTTATTGTGCTGTCATATCAATAAAAACAGAGCACAAAGTCCTTTCGTGAATTGTGAAGCTTTTACATATGTTAAAAAGTTGGTTCCTCACAAGGGACTCGATGAGACTACACAACGCCATCACTCGGAACACGAACACAAAGCGCCTTTTGCTTTGTGGTGGGGATTGGAAGTCATGTGACCTCCATCATCATTTGTAGCCTAACGTTAGATTTTTACTTCTGCTGATTGCTTTCCGACTCCAAAAATCCTAAAGCTTTTTTGCCCGGGGAACCAGTGTGAGGCTAACTTCCAGGGGTTCATCCATCCATCCTGTATTCAGGGTCACGAGGGGGATGGAGCCGATCCCAGCTGTCATTGGGCGAAGGCAGGTTAAATCCTGAACAGGAACTTCCAGGGGTCGTCCTACAAAAATAGCACCCTAAATAGTGGCACTCTAATTGAATTCATATTAATTATTACACATCTTTGATTGGAATAATTCTGAGAAAATTGCAGTGAATGTGCCCACTTTTGTTATTGTGCCGCCTCCAAAGCAAAAATTGCGAGTTCACTGTTATTCTGCTGTGTGGCTGTCCAGCGTCAGGGGGGATGGGGGGAAGGGGGAGATGGGGGAGGCGGCGGTCAGAGAATGTGCCCCTGTCATTAACAGGTATTCCAAGCAGACAGACAGTCCCAGCTTGAAGCTCTCCCTGGAAGCCTCAGATGAAATGGCACAAATAATGAGGCACATTATCAATCACAGGCAGGGGGCAGCTGGTTCAGTGTAAATGTGCTAAACACACTCTCTGCCTCTCTATCTCTGACACACAGACACACACACACACACACACACACACACACAGCCTCAGAGCGGAGCCCAGAGATCATTACAAGAGCAGGACTTGTATTCAGCTCATGGCTGCGCCGGCAGCTTGGAGTATTGCAGGATTAAATCAAAGTAGGAAAATGTCAGTGTCACAGGAACAAATACAGGTGTCTTATTGTCACAATTAAGAATCAACGCGGGGTCAAAATGCCGTGAGGTAAACAAAAAGCACTTTAGGTTTGTCCGCTTGCACTTTTATTGAAGTGATATGAGCAAATCCCCAAAACTGAGCAGAATAATGAATCAAAACCCTTGTTGGTCTAAGTGTGGACATCCAACAGACCACAGAGTTGATGGACAGTGTTTCCCTGCTGTTACATTAATGTTACAATGTCGGCCATGTTATCTGCCCATACAATTATTGTTGCTGTTGCTGTTTACATTCAGTGCAAATTATAGTGTTTGTTTGTCATGTTCCCTTGTGTAGAAATCAGCTACAGCTGCATTCCACTGAGCATCCCTACATCGCTCAACGACGATGAAAGATGATATAGACGTCACCTTGGACTTTTTTAGGAAGAAAAACAGTTTTCACAAATGATTAATTGAGTAAATGGAATAATCAATAATGGAAATAATTGTTACTGACAGCTCTGCTTTTACAACAGCTTCAAGAGGGCATACGAGTCCGAACCAGTCTCAAGACAGAAGTCATGGTCTTGCTCTTTTTTTCGTGCCTACATAAGACATCCTGTCCATATTGTTTCAATATTTGAACAGTTGGCTGGAGATTTTCCTCAAGTTCTCTATATTTCCAGGCTACCACAGTCAATCAAAGCCAGAATGCCGGAGAACTGTCAAATTGAATTAAATCTGCTCCTCTGGTAAAACGGACTGTTGGTTTGAACTTTAATAATTTGGTTGGGTGGTTTTTCTACAGTATGCATTTTTCTAGCAAAAATTGCAAAAACAATAACACATCAAGCAGAGGCCAACCAACAAGAGCATTTTGTCTCATCATTTGGAGTCATGTTTCCCTCCAAACAAGCATTGTCAGTTGGAAAACACTCTTTTAAGCTCTGATTTGGTCTCCACTTACCTCACTAGCTCACCTCTTTGTCATTAAAAACAGATGCCTGCTAGGGCTGCAAAACTGGGGTAACATATAATGGATTATCACCTTTGAGGAACTGGGATGGACATTTTCTCACCAATGATTTACCTTGAAAATAATCAGCAGGTTAAAAACACAAACAGAACATGTGAGTATCACCGTAAAAGCCCTTCAATCTGTGTTTATTATCTACGATTTTTTTTCTGTTTGGCCGAAGCCAAACACCATATTTATATATATATATATATATATAAAACGCAATATGAAATATGGATTAGTGCAGATTAAACACTACTATTATGCCACTTTGTTACTGGAAGGAACCTGAATATAAAGTGCTGAGCTACTTCAATAAACGATGTGCCTTCCCTTTTAAAGAAAAAGCGTACCGTAAGCAAGCATGCAAATGTAAGAGTAATGAAAAGCAAATTGTAATTTCTGAGCTGGGCATTATGACAACAACGATACAGTATTATGCAACCGTAGCCGTAGGTGCTGCCATAATCCCCTCCCTCCACAGCCAGAGCCTAAATCTAGAGCAGCGGCCTGGATTTATAAGTTCACTGCAGTTCAGAGCGGCCCGCAGCAGGCCGCCGGTAGCCTGGCATGGGAACCTGCCGGGTTAAAGGCACAGAGATCACACCAGCCACGATGCACGTGTGACCGAAGGTCACCAGAAAGGCCGGGGATTGAACAGCACGCCTTCTCCTCCTGACATCAGGAAATGACACAAGATCATAGGAAATACCTCCGTGTTCTTTCATTTCCTCTGCAGTGTCAAGGATATCCTGACGCAGTCTGGCTGTGGTATAAAAGATGTGTGCAGGCTCCACGCAGTGACGTAAGCAGTGATTTAGCCGTTATAAAATAAAATGTTAGGTTTTTGTTACACAAAGCTCTCTGCTGCAATTTCACAAGATTATTTACAATCCCCCAAAAAACTGCAGGGATTATAGATTAGAGGAGAGGCCGGATGAGCGTACATGTAGGTGAGGCTGTTGGTGTGTGTTTAATATGAACTGTGGAAGTTTAATGCTGCGCTAATCAATTTATCTTATTAACAATGGGTCAAATGCTACACGCAGAGTGAAAGGGGTCATTGTTTTGGTTTGATGGCCTGCAGCTTTACTGTTTCGTTGCCGCTGTGTCATCTGGCCCACAACTAGAACAGCAGAGTTCGCTACTAGCTGCTTAGCAGCAGACAGACAGAAACACGATGGTAATGTTGCCTCGTGTCTGCAAGATGAGGAAATAGGCAATTGGAGAACAACACTCTTCGTTTAAACAGAACGATTGTCATATATTATATAATAATAAAACATGCAATATATCATGTTGTTTTTAAAGCTTGTTCTGTTAGGTTTAAGACTTTGTTTGAAAGCCACTCAGACTGAATTGAAGACAAACTATAAATTCCATTGAAATAACACCAATTACTTGTCCAAATGTGACATAAAGCACTTCCCCAACAGGCAGAGCATCTACAGAGCATTTTGCCCTCAAACCAATGGGATCGTTGTTGGTTCCACTATCCTGATCTACTGGACATTAATGTAAGAGGAATTCAGTACATGGTTTAAAAAATAGATGTTGCTAATTATTTAGAGATTTTAAATAAAACCATAGACACGCTACTTCCATTTACTACCTTAATACATTTTAATGCCAATGAAGACCAGACCCTGGAACACACTGTCAATGCACATTAAGGCTGGCCCTACACTGCCCGGTTTTCAATCCTGTCTGGAAACACATTTTTATTCTTTGGGTTGTTTTATTTTCACTTTAATGATCTAATGATTTTATTATTACCTTATTTTCTGTGTTCCTATTTTTTTATTGCCTTTGCTTTATTCGATTGTACAGCACTTTGGTCAACTGTTGTTTTTTAATGTGCTCCATGAATAAATTTGGAATGGATTATTTTGAGATAAATGAATTTAACGCCTTTTAAGAGTTTCAGGACCCACGGGAGCCTTGTCTTTAGATTGAAAAGTTAGAGGGAGACTTCAGATATCTGTTGCAGTCAATGTTCACAACTTGATTCGAGGGTGCAGAGAGTGTGAGCGGCTGTCAGATACAGAAAGTCTCTCTCTCTTTGTATTTATAATTGTCGATTCAACTATCCACAACCTTTCAGTCCAACCTTCTGAAGTTTTCCACTACTATCCTATCTTAACATGTCTAAAATAGCATACCAGGGCCATTTGCATGGTGTAGCATCAGTAAATGACCATTTTGTAGTCAAAACATAACATTAAATGCATCAGCGTTATATGCAAGAAGCTGCTTGCTAAAATGTCAGCCTCCAATGCGAACTAGCAAGCTAGCCTGAGGTCTGCTAATGACTTTTTTTACCAACAAAAACGAAGAAAGAGCAAACCATTACAGAGATGGGTTTGCCTTTTTGAGGGCCTATCGAGAAAATGGTATCACATCTTCTTTTAACACAAGCGTATTTCTGAGGTGGCAATCTGAATCAACTGCAATGATCAGTTCTCTGCACAACACATTATTGGAAAGCCCCCCCATAGGACCACATGCAGCCACACTGCCTGCACCATCTATAACCGGACTCACCTTCAAATAATTGATCAAATTAAAATCAGATCTTCACATCATCATCACAGGATTGAACAACAAATGGATAGTGAACAAGCAATATGGGCTTGATAATTCTGCTCTCCCATGCCGCCAGATCTCCCTTGATATCACAGTGCACATAGCCCCACAGAGAGCTACAGCAGTCTGACCTGCTAAAACCAAATGATGCTCATTAATCAAAGGCTAATTACACAATGCCACTAACAGCAGTGTGGGAAATGTCCATGCCATTGGGAGGCTAGCTTTTAACTGGATTCCACTCATCCTGGGCTCAGACCCGTTGTTGGACAGCCTCCAGGGACAAGCTTTGATCGCATGGCTCCTTGAACTTTGGCTTACAGAGGCCATTTCTGGTGCAGCTCAATCATATCCCAATTTGGAAAACATGAAAAAACGATATATTCATCATCACGGACTGAGGATTGTTAATTTGATTGGCTTTCAATTTTAATTTCAATTTCATTTTTTGGTGTCATATCACAACAGAAGTCATATCAGGACACTTAACACACTGAGCAGGACTAGAGTACGCTCATAATTTTCAGAGTCAATACGATGTCAAAGTCTCAACATCACCCAGGGGCAAGCGTTACAGCGACAGTGGCGAGAAAAAACTCCTTAATAGGCTTTTAGGCAGAAATCTCGTGCAGCCCTGGCCCTTGGTCTCCAACTGCATTTGGTCTTGGCAGTAGTATAGTAGCAGTAGTGGTAGTTTGTCCTGTTGTCCCGACGTTGCTGAATCAGAAATGGAGGAACAAATATTCTAGCAGTCTAGGCAGATTTTTGGCATCCTTTTGAACAGTTCATTGTTCTCTGTCCTGTCTATCATTATTCTATTTGGGGTTTTTGTTGCTACCACAACCTTCATCCTGATAATGGGTTTAAAGTAAATCCTAGTTTCTGGTAAAACCCAATCCGACTGTATCCCAGCTTCAGATATTCATTGTTGGTTCGACTTCAAAAGCAGGGATATTGTCCTTAGCAAAGATGTACGCTTGATGGAGTCTGTGTTTGGTCCTGTAATGGTTGTTGTCAACTAATACTTGCTGCCAGACATGGTATTGTCACACCACATGGTCCTTGGGGCATGAGGAGTTCCAAAGATGTTCCACTCTGCTTCCACACCAATGTCTTCTCAGTGGAGGCATAGTTTTGAAGGCTTTGCCTTATTTTATCTGCAGGGTCCAACCATCTGAGGAGTTCATTCCCCTGTATTTCTCCTCCTGACATCTAAGGAACCACAGGAAATGCTTTTGAACAAGATGGACTGCAGAGGTGTTGTAGATCAGTCATTCTGAGGTAGTTTACAATGCTCATTTTAAGACCAAATACAGACTCCATATTAATGTACATCTTTGCTATAGGACAATATCCCCGCTGTTGAATGGAATGTTTCACAATATCCCCCAATATATTGGCTTGCTAAGAATGCTGCTGAATTTCTGAAGCTGCCTTCCAGTCATGCGAGAACGTTACCAGGCTCTAGGCACCTTCATTACTTTCAACCTATCCAGGACGAAGGTCATGGCTAGGCAGTCCTTTCATTTCACAGGAGTTATGACAGCCATGGCTGCCATGGCGCCGCAGTCTGGCCTTTTGTCCCTTCAAAAATGATATGGCCAGCAGCCACAGTGGCCTTGATGGCCTGATCCTGGACAAAATCCCCAATTCAGAGGTAAACCCAGAGCTTGCACATTGGCGATTGACTGCCATGTATGAACCGTCCAAAGACAGGAGCAGAGATTCTCGCTGATGCCTTGTCTTTGAAACATTAATCTTAAAAAACATAACTTCACTTGCTAGCTAGCTTTCAAATCAATGTGATATTTTAATGTTAGGTGGGCTAACATAGGTTTCTGACTTCATTACATAACCTTACTTACCATTCTTTTTCCCTCAGTAACCATCAGGTTTATTCTCGGGAAACTGGATTATCCATCCACACTTTCCTGTTTCCCGAGATGTATCAAGTAAAAAAAAGAACTAATAAAATTCTAGGCAGAGACTAAAAAGACTAATGTATAAAAAAATTATATCACTACATACATACTTAAATACTCTCAGAGTGATGTGATCAGGTCTGGCGGCAGCATCACAGCTGGAATGTGTTGCCGCTGCACTCAATGGAATGCAGGTCAGCACGCATCAGCAGCCTCTCAGGAAAATACATGGTGATCTTTCATCATTATTAATACAACCAAATAATACATTATAGTGGTCCAGTTGGGAACACATAGGTTTGTGCATATTTTGTCCTTGTTGCATTTAGTGTTGCTTGAAATAGGCCCACATCATACCTTTACCTTTAAAATATGGGGTCAGTTCAGTCTCATTAATAATGAATGCACAGAGAAGGATTCACAAATGTATTTTGTGATTTATATATAAATGACTCTCTTCTCACAAATACATTTCGTTTTAAATAAATGTAATATAAATCCATAAATATATTAATTAAAAAAATATTTGCAATTTTCATCAAAAATGTATTTGTATGTTGTTACATTTATATACAAACTGTTAAACTTGAATTTACAAGACGCTTTTCAGTTGTGAACTTGTTTGCATTTGTTCGTGAACTGGTCTGTATTTATTTGTGGATTTTTGAGACTCTCCTGACGTGGCTGGATTCACAAATGCATTTTTTTCAACAAGGAAATCTCTGTAGCCAATCAGATGCCTCCCTCGTTTTCAGCCAATCACATGACTGCATTCCCACGAGGGGTACCTCACCATGGCCAGAGCACAGCTTTTTCTCTGCGCATTTTGCGCATTTGCGTTAGCTAACTAGTTAGCCATAATGTTTTTGGACAACGGATCATAAGCTAACGTTAGCTAGCTAATGGATTTAGCTAGTTACAAACAAGCTAACGTTGGCTAGAGAGAGAATAAAATCACTTTTTGTACTTATTTATTTTACCGAAAAGCAACGCAAAATGCGCAGAGAAAAAGCTGTGCTCTGGCCATGGTGAGGTATGAATGAATCCAGCCACGTCAGGAGAGTCTCAAAAATCCACAAATAAATACAGACCAGTTCACGAACAAATGCAAACAAGTTCACAAATGAAAAGCGTCTTGTAAATTCAAGTTTAACAGTTTGTATAACAACATACAAATACATTTTTGATGAAAATTTCAAATATTTTTTAAATTCATATATTTATGGATTTATATTACATTTATTTAAAACGAAATGTATTTGTGAGAAGAGAGTCATTTATATATAAATCACAAAATACATTTGTGAATCCTTCTCTGTGCATTCATTATTAATGAGACTGAACTGACCCCATATTAAAATGAAATACATTTCCCAGGATTCCTGGGGTTCCTGGCATAGTTTGGTATTGATTTTGTAAAAGAATCAGCTTTTTTTTAGTTTTGATTTCATTTTACTGAGTTATACCAAGTGTTAAAAATAGAACCACCCTTATGTTGAATGCATTTTTTTCGTGCACTTGACATGATGGTTTATTTCCTGCCCTGAGATACATATTCTAACTTACTGAAAAGTAGCTTCAATAATGGGATAAATTCACAGCAGGATATGTTATGATAATCACTAATATGACACAGTCCTGATTTTTCTCTTGTATCATTTCCGTGTAAGTATGTATCATTACAAAGTGAAGTGCACCTATAACAGTTACAGGCACGAAACACGGCGGATTTAATTGGGAGCGAGGCGGCCAAACAGTGACAAGGAGATGGGTCACAGCGATCTGGCAGCCGATAGCGCTGAAATAAAACTGCCAAGAGCTTGTCGCCAATACACGGCATTCATTATTCTGACAACCTCTTCACCTACAAAGAGATCTGGGCTCCTCTCACTCGGGGAGGTAAGGGTGCAGCTGGCAAAGACAGGACCCCAGAAGAAGCAGATAGGTAAAGTTGCAGATGTTTGCTGTAATAAAGCCTCTCCTGACTGACTGCTTTATAGAAGATGCCAATTATAACTCTTCAGAGGATGAAAACAACCAGTTGCGATTTAGCATTCGACTGAAGAATTTTTGGAAAGGGCTATAAATGCCTCCTCGTATGGCATATAAAAAAGATACTGCTTGATCTATTTCAGATCATCCTAACAGTCTTGAGAAAGAAACAATCCCAGGATATTTAATCAATAAGAGAGCCCTTGGACTTGCAGTGTTTGAAATGTTCAGCTGGCTGCTTGCATGTTTCACTGCTATGGATGGCTATTACCTTCATGCAGGGCAAGAGCAGGTCACTATTATACCTAATTAGTTTGCAGAGAAGCTTTTCCTATTAGCCTAACTACCACATGCTGCATTGAGGACCAGCGATGACTCATAATGGATGCGGTACCACAGGACTACTAATACAATGCCGGGATGACACACACGGTTGGAGTACATAGTCATACAAAGAAACGTAAATTGAGTTTAGGACAATAACAAGGCACCAAAGGAACAGCATCATGCATTCGTTTGCCTTACGTCGTTTCCCTTACGTCAATAATAATAATAATAATAATAATAATAATAATAATACAGCTGTGATCAGTGTCACAAATTAATTTACTGTCAAGTATCTGCAGAAGTTCAGCATGAAAGTATGTAACTTTTACAAAACAGTGGCAGCTATGGTCAAGTAGCAATAAGCAAACAGAATGATGACACTGAATCCCTCTTCCTGAGAGAGAGAGAGAGAGAGAGAGAGGGCGAGGTAAGGTACAACATGAACTTCTAGTTTTCCTTTGTTGATAAAACCATTCCAGTGTTCATCAGTTACAAGCTAAAATAGCCTAAACATGGCACTAGCAGAATGTAATGTCAACTACACAGGTCTAAAGTTTGTTTAGATGAACAACCATCATCTACTGGTCCAGGTCTGGTATGAACACAGGCCATAGTAGTAGTAAAATCTTTCATCATAATAATTAGAGAAAAGGTGTGTTTTATTCCCCATGAAGTCTAATTTGTATTAGTAACATGAAGAATGTCTTATTTCTTAAAAAAGAAAAAGATCCCCAGCCTTATTCATTTGTTTTTGACAGCTTTACTGTAGCTGTAAAGAAGATTAGCTATTTCAAAGTAGCATCACTTTGATGAAGAGACTAATCAGAGAAACTCTAATGCCAGAAATACATCAGAAGATTTTCTTTTATATATTGATCGGATGAGGACAACTTCAATCCCTGATAATGTGACACTTCGTTGTGCAAAGCCAGCAGTGACATGCTGCCTGACAAATAGGCGAGTGAGTGCACTTTGCTGGAGGAAAAAGTCGGGTTTGGAACACTTATTAAATTTGGAACAGAGGGACAATGTCACCTCGTTTATTCTCAGGGTGTTATTGATTGATAAAGAGTATTCACCCACTCCTCTTAAGTCTAACTTTCTTTCCCTTATGAAGCCTTTCTTACTCTGAGAATCCCTCATCCCTGCCAAATCTGAAAAAGAACCCATAAAGCCCAGAACACTTGCTAAACATAAGTGTACAAGGAAAGTGCTGAAAAATTCCAATCCAAATTCCTCCCACATCCATATAGCGAAATTGTATTGCTTTACTGTAACAAGAAGCTCAATTTGTGCTGCACCCGCAACACAGAAGGACCATAATGCATCTGTGGGGAGTTGATACGGCTGCTGATCAATACCACCAACTCAACAATTAACCCCCACTCACCCACAACCTGCTAACATATTCAGCTCGTCAGTGACAGTCGGGCAGCAGAGGCTCTCATTATCATTTGCTCCATTAAAGGTTGTTGTCATTCCCAATGCCCTTAACAGTTGATGCATAACTTAAAATCCCTCCAAACATACCAAACTGTCAGCTCTGTAGCAGTGAGTTGAACACTGGCAGAAGGGCAGGCCATGTGAACACCTCTGAGAGGTTTGTCAGAGCTGAGATCTCAGCCCTCTTCACCCTGGACCTCCCAAATGTCGAAGTGGCCTCAGCTAGACCAGCAGTCAGAGACCCAGAGGGTTTTGTTTACTGACCCACTACGGTCAAGCAGGCCGGGATGGGTCGGATGATTGCAATGCTATTATGCAACATCCAGCTCCACATTGCTACAACACGTTTGCTACAAGGTTACAATCGAAATTGCCTTGTGACACACAAACAATCCAACCAATCATTTACACATGAGTGAGTATAGATGTCGAAACTTCACTCCATGTTAATTGCGTCATTTTCCATGACTAAGACATGATGATCACAAAACGGCACCGATGTCATTAAACAGATGCTGACAATATCAAATTTGCAATATCATTGACGAAAAAAGACAACAATAAAATCTTTACCAACAATTTTTATTTCCGTCACCTTCCACCTTCTCTTCCCCTCTCAGGAAACTTCTTCCCTGTCTCATAATAATAGTTCCCACTGATTATTGAATAGTATTTTGTTTGAAATGTCATACAAAGCTGCATTCTTGATCATTCAACCTGTTTGTCATCAGACAATAAAAAAATTAAATCTTATGTGAAATAAGTTTGATTAAAATTACAAAAAAAAATGTTTGTCTGAAGTATTCAATATAATCTGACGAAAAAGGATATTTTAGGACAAAAAAAACAACAACCTAAAAAAAGACTGAGATGAAGCAGAGGAGGGCTTTTACTTTCAAAAAGAAAAAAGAGAATGTTTGTTAAAAATAACATTAACTTATTTCATGTCTGTGACATTCAAAACTGTAGAAATGCTGTTGGTCTGATGTTAATATACTATCAAAAGATACGTTTCACTGTCTGGTTTTGCTGTGAACTGCATGCAGCATGCAGAAAAGGCACCTGTTAACATGGAAGCCCAAATAAAAAGCAGGTTCTGCAACACACAAGCGCTGCCGAGTGCCATCAGTGTTGTCCGGGCTTGAGGCTGAAATGAAGGATTATCTTCATTAGGGATTACTGAGGGAGAGAGGACGACTTGAGTACTAAGTCCACAGCCCCTGAAAGCGGGGAGGTCAAGGCGAGGGGTGCTGTTGGACCGACAGCCACCTTTAAGTGTTTCCAATACATTGATTTTTTGTGGCGGCCTGCCAGAATATCAAAATTGATGATAGGGCTGCACAAAAAATCGTTAAAAAAATCGCGATCTCGATTCACACATACACGTGATCTCATTTCTACACACAGCGATTCTGAAGCATTTTATATCTCGAGCTGCATCACAAATGCTCCTATTTCCTTCCGGATTTTTTGAAGCGCCCCCAAACGCAGCACTGCCGCTGCCTCCTCCCTCAACCTATGGTAAAGCGTCTTTACAACACGTGATTCAGTGGAGGAAGCCGCCTGCAGTTGAGTGTTTGGAAAGAGTACAGGTGCGTGTCCACAGGGGCGATTTTAAACGCGAGTGGACGCGCCGCTTCCCGGTATTGCACGCTTGGTGGGCTGCCACTAGAGGATGATTGACAGGCGCTCTCCTTTAAACAACACATTTTTGCAACCGTTCGCGAGCGTTCCCGAGGCGGCGAGTCGAGCCCGGCGCCTCTGATTAGCATAAAGTAGATTCGACTTCAACTTTAGGCAAATGGGGAGCGGCCAACTCGCGCGCCGTCTCTCGACATTCGCCGCGACGCTACCAGAATGCATTGCACAGCTTTTCACATAGACAATGAATGGGACGCGGGGAAACACCGCTGCCTGTGGTACAGACACACCAACTCCGACAACAGACGTCAAGTCAACGGATCCCATTCATTGTCTATGTAGAGCAGGAGCTCCGCATGATGGATAAAGCACGTCGAGTTGACTGCCCTGTCGGCGTATGTGAATTTGCATAAAGGTCGATAGATTGAACTTTATGCAAATGACATCCGTCAAACGCAATGCCGCCGGCTCCAGAAACTTCGTTCAAACTATCAAACTAGGCAGTGTTGATCAAATATGAATCCAGATTATGTTACTGCACTACACATTTCCCGCCTCAAATGTTTTCAGAAACATGCTTTAGTGTGTTGTTTAACTGTAAAATGAGATCGTTTGTGGCCCGGCTGCCATGTTGGAAACGGCAGAGCGAAACTCAAGTCCCGCCCACTTCGCAGGACGTCTATCCAATTGATCCAACTTGAACACAGAACTGCCCACTCGCCGGTTCGTTCGGCGGTCCGTTGCATCCATATCCGTCGCTGCCGGAGTTGGTGTGTCTGTACCATCATCCTCTAATGGCAGCCCACCAAGCGTGCTATCCTGGGAAGCGGCGCGTCCACTCGCGTTTAAAATCGCCCCTGTGGACACGTACCTTGAGGCAGAGCGAAAGTGGGGGGAGGGGCTGATGCGCTGCATCCAGCTCTACAATTAAATACGATTTTACCCATTTTAAATAGTTAGAAAAAATCGAATCAATATCATCAATTAGGGCTGCACGATTCTGGAAAAATCTGAATTTTCACGATTTTTTTCCACAAAATGTTTATTGCACTGATGAACTTTAACAAAACAAAAAACACCCCGCAGCGGTGTTTCCAGGCAGCGGTGTTTCACCGCGTCCCATTCATTGTCTATGTGAAAAGCTGTGCAATGCATTCTGGTAGCGGCGAATGTCGAGAGACGGCGCGCGAGTTGGCCGCTCCTCATTTGCATAAAGTTGAAGTCGAATCTACTTTATGCTAATCAGAGGCGCCGGGCTCGACTCGCCGCCTCGGGAACGCTCGGGAAAATCTTCTAAACTGAATGTTGTCGATCTAAAATAAAGACGGATTCAGCAACTGCATAGCTTATTTCTCGCTTAAAATGTTTTCAGAAACACCTTTCGGTGAACTATTTTCGTAAAATAAGACAAAGTTTCCAAACGAGCCGCCATGTTGGTCTGCGTGAACTCCGGAGCAGAGAGGACAGCTGTGAAAGCGATCGTCCAATCAGGTGCAGCCATGAAGTGTGCGCGTGATTGTATGAAGGAGAGCGCCTGTCAATCATCCTCTAGTGGCAGCCCGCCAAGCGTGCAATACTGGGAAGCGGCGCGTCCACTCGCGTTTAAAATCGCCCCTGTGGACACGTACCTACACTTTCTCTCGGACCCTCCTCTCCGTGCACGCTCAGTGTTCATGCGCAGGAAGGATCGTTTTCCCCGCAAGTGTGTGTGGGGGGGGTGGGGGGGGATGCTTTTCAAACCTTTCAAATCGTAGACTAGAGCTGTAATAAATATATTTCCCCATAATAGCATCAAAACTTACTTCACTTTGTTTAGTCCAGAAGCTCAAATGTGTGCCTTCAATAGTCTTTGTGCTTCAGGCTCAAAAGTGTGGTCCAGTCTTCTAGTGATCTTCTGTACATGTGATGGAGGCATGCACAGTGCCAGTAGGGGGTGTGGTCTCAATAGCCTGCAATAAGCAGTGTGCTCTGTGCATGTGGTTGAGGAATGGCATGGATATTCAAGTGTATTTGAATGGCATCTGTTTGTTTTAGTCAAGATTATGCTACAAAATAACTCCTCAGCTATATTTTTTGTCCCCTTTGAAGAGCCAACCATCAATTTTAAAAATGTCCAGTTTATTCCCGTTTATTCCCGTTTATTCCCATAAATTCCCATGGAAAGTTTCCACTTTTGAAAATTCCCGGAATTTTGCAACCCTAAACCAGACTAACTTTTTACATTGGTTGCTACACTTCAGATTTTTGGTGACACCAAAATGGTCACACTCTGGAGCCCTGTTAGTGTTAAAATGATTGCCAAAAAGGTTCCGGCTCACTCTGTCTGAGCGCTCGCATAAAAGGCCTCTCCATCTCAAAGTCCTGGACTGAATTTCAATCCCAGCACTTTCCTGGTTTCACCACTCACATTTTCTAAACCACACAGGTGACTGGGAGCACAACCACACACGTCTTTAACAGGCAGTGCACCCAAGGTCAGTGGTATGCAGTTATGTGACCACAGCATTTAAATGCGGTGGTGAACTGAGGGCTCAGCGACCACACGGCGCTCTTGATTTAGCATCTTGGCTCCAACGCTTACCTATGGATGTGACCTTTGGGTAGGTATCATAAGAGGGAGATGAGGTTACTCAGGCTAGACGGTCTCAGTCTGGGCCATGATCTGGGAGAACCTCAGCAGTGACTTGGTGTTTCTTCACATTAACAGTTTTGTACCCCGGATACCTTCGTTTGATTGCGATGTTGGGAAAATGTGAGCCCTGACCTTCATGATTTGGAAACTGATACTTCCATGAACATCCAGTATCATAATGTGGACCAGGGATTACAATCAGTCGGTCCACCACTTTGGTCCAGGCTGATGTACCTCATTAACTGTTCAATGTAACTTTCCATCTAGCACCACCAGCAGTTCAAAGTTGTCACCTTTTCTGTGCAATGGCTTGACATTTATTAGATGGACTGGCACAACATTTGATTGAAGCATTCATGATCTCCTTGGGATGAGTAATAATAACTGATGATCCCTTGACCTTTCATCTAGTGCCATCTACAGATGTAGTGCACTTTTGTTTTGTCAAAAACACCAGAAAAACGAATGACCTTGCCATTAGCCTCAGCTGTGCTTAGTTTTAGTACTAATTTTGTAATTGTTTGCATGCTAACATGTTAACATTCCTTCCTTAACACCAGCATGCTAACATCGTCATTGTGAGCCCGTTTGTATGCTGACGTTAGCATTGAGCTCAAAGCACACAGTTCTAAACATGTGACAGTGATACGTTGGGAAGGGGTTGCTGTTTAAAGCGTGTGGTTAATGTTAATGAAACCGAACTACTTGGTTATGTTATGGCTATGGCCAACTATTTGGTTAGGTTTAGGAAAATATCATTGTTTTGGTGAAAAAAAAAAGTATAGTTTGTATATGTGATGTAGTACATGGTGTTTAAATGCCCTAAATGTAAATGGTGTGGTTACATACTGACAGTCATACATGTTCTAACGTAGTAATAAAGTTACATAAATAACAGATAATTGGGATAAGTTCATATGTTGACTTTTGGTTTCAAAAGGGACATGAATAGTGGTGTTCTGTGTGAAAGTAGTGTGTTTATTTGACCCATACATCAACCCTAACATCCTCCCTTTATGACTCTCTCCTTCTTTATACTACTTCACCTGACTTGCTGACGACCTATTTTCTCCATTCATAAGTACAATTGCCACGAGGGATCGCCACCTAACCACAAACATAAATATGGGTCGTAATAAGGGGATGACCTATTCAGCCGTTTTGTAAGCCACCAGGTATAATTACCAGTCATATATCTGGAAATGATGCATTTGTGTTTGATGTCCAGAGACTTAAAGGAGCTGGTGTTGTTTGGGCCACATCTTACCAAACACTCGACCTCTGATAAATCCAGAGAAAACCCACAGTATCCCACTTTAAGCAAGTTGAAAATCTTTGCCTCCGGAGCAGCTCTAGTTTTCAGTCTGCCGGCTGATGTGAAATGAAATGTAACTCATCTCTGTGCTGTCAATACATCCATATGGACTCCATATGGCCTGGAGGATGCTTTTGGCCCAAAGCACAAACTGTGTAGATATCAAAAATATTCGGGGCATTTTTAGCTATAGGGCACAAAGGAGGCCTGCACACTGTCAAGCTCCAAAGAAATAGTTCATATAGCGTGAAGAGAAACAACTTTTTGAGGGGAAACTTCAGAGAGGAGGGCAGCACAAAAAAACAACAACTCACAGGAGGGACCAAGGGTGTATTTTAGCTATAAACAACACTTGTGAAAGCTCTTACTTTCTCATAAGCAGGTAATAGGTTACTAAAAACGAATATATGCCAAGGCCACAGAGCCAACATTACACTTTGAAGAAAGGCCTTCTGGCTTGACAAGATAAGCTCTCCTGGTTGCTGGGTTTCACAAAGATTGCTGAAGTTATGCTTGATTGCTTCCGTAAATGTGAAACAAACTCCTATGTCAATTTGTGATAATCCAAATAAACTGAAATGGAAAAATTAATACAAACGGTATTACCGATCCACACAGAGACTAACGGATTGTTTATTATATAAAAGACAAGCCATTGGTTGGAATCTTTGACCTTGATATGTGGTATCTTATTTCAAACGGCTAAATCAGACAAATGACTAATTATTTTTCAAAACGACCATTTGACCAAGCCTCCAAATCAAACAGATTGGAAATGTCAAGATGAAAGCCTCATAACATCTCAGAAAGAGATATAACAAAGTAGCTCTGAGTGGATCCGCAGGTGTACCATTCAGTTTTCAAAGAGCTCATTTACACTCACAACTGACCTTTAGATATTCTGAACTATGGGATAAACAGCAAATATATTTTCTCTGACTCAAAAATGCAAATGTTACACCTCCAATTCGTTATCCTTTTGTTATCTTTTATGCTTTAGTCTCGAGCTGTTTCATGTGAGAGGAAGCAAGCTGCCAGCAGCTGGCTCTTCCTGTCGCTGCTTATTGTCCATTGTGTGGTTTTATTTACGTGTATAACACTTGCAGTGTACATATACGGTTAAACACATAGCACCTTTGCTTATCTAGGATGTATATTCCAAGCTAAAGAAAATGGGGATTAATAAGACAAAGTTTAGTCCTAAGCACATAAAGCACGTGATCAAAATGTCAATGTTGTTTCTATTCAATAAGTTAGTTAGTTACCATATCCCAATAAAGTTTTTGGCATGTTGGCCATTGGCATCTTGGTTTTTTTTTTTTTTTTTGCAACCAGAAGCGACGTGACAAGTGGAGCTAAGCAGAACCGAACACTGAGTAACAGTTTTAGGTGACCAAAATGTTACAATTAACTTTCATAAACTGAAAACACACTGAACAAGTTGTAGGAATGGACCACGGACAACTTCCGGACAGGACCTGTCAATCACAAGGTACCACCACCTTAAGCATATTCTATTTGACTCTAAATGGACCATAATGTATTAAAGCTCTAGTCTACGATTTTTCACTTGAGCCAAAAGTTAGCCAATAGTAGCCATCTGGTCTGCATGGCTACTATTGGCTAAATGTTCCAACCCAATCCTCGCTCACTCTCCTGCTCACGTCTCGTCCCGACTCACTTCCGCGTTTGAAACTACGAGCGGACAAGACGCTTGTTGCCCTGAGCGGTTCAGGTATGCAGCAGGGGGAGATTGTGGCGAGCGATCACCGAGCAGTTTGGGATCGGGGACGTACTGCAGTCGGGGTGAAAGAGAAATCCGACCGGTACCTGCTGCATTTACACTGATAACGTTTCCTCATTCGTCGCCGTAATAAACACTATTACTGCTTTATACATGTTGTGGAAGTCCCGGATACACCGGGAAACTAAACGCCGTTAATACCCGGCGAGTTTCGAAAGACGGCGCCGCCGCCCGCAAACTCTCGAAAATCTTTTAAACTGACCGCTGTTGATCTAAAATAAAGGGGATGATTTTTTCAAACTTAAATGCTTAATAAATAAATATAGATATTATAAATATTGAAAGTCAACCTTGAGTACAAATAGTTATCTAAATGAGAACATATGACAGCATGGATGCCCTTCTCAAGATCAAGCTGAGAGAGAAAAGACCTAATCTCTAAAGATGCTCTTTAATTGATATTGTATATTGCAACTTTAAATGATTGATGCGACATATGTGAAAGCTTAACTGGGATAATGACAAGACATATTACTCTGATGGCTCTCCGGGTCTACTCACAGTTGTGGGTGAACATGTAGGTGTCCTCATGAAAGCATTCATTATAAACCACACTCACACACACTGTGTTCATTATCTACACCACCCATGTACTGTATGTTACTACAAGAAACAGCATTCTGCTGAAAGACACCAGTTAACATGGGCACTCTTTAAACTGACACACCTGTTACTCTGAAACGGATTAAGCAGAAATTGAGTTGCTGTTGATATATCGATTTTGACGACCAAACTTGCAACAAGCGGACGTTTTGAGGCTGATAACAATCCAATGTTTAAAGCTCGTCTGGATGGCTGCAACAAAACGTTGCTTCCGTTGCAAACATGCACACACATATTTGAAGAAATATCCTGTTGATGGTTCTATCTTTTCCACGAAACAAATACATTGATACAACTTAGCCTAACTTGTATCCCATTATGTTAAAACAAATATAAGAAACACATACATTTGTTTTTGCACCACTGCCTCCTGTTTGAGAACCATTTATTAAAAACTTAAGTGGCTTAAGATTCATGAAATGACATTAATTGCAAATGAAACTAGAAAAATGTTTCCTTTCCTCAGATTCAAACCATCAGTTGTTAGTTCAACAGAAAGTACTGAGAGGCTCGTCATTCTTGGTGCAACTTTGGTGAGAAACTAGGAGCGCTTGATTTGATGCAGCAGCTCTCCCTATCTTTGCAAAGACTACAATCAGAATTATTACCAATTCATCTTGAAGCCCTACAATCACTGCAGGCCTCTGGCAGAGCGACAGCTGAGGCCTGGTGGTGCTGTGAGACAGAGAGTCAACAGACAGGACCGAAACGTGCCAAGCGATGATCATAAAACAGCTTGATCATACGAACTGTTCAAAGATGACAGCTGCTCTGACACCCATTTAGTCAAAGTTCAAAGCACTGGCAAACAAAAGAGCTCACTTCTCTCACAGCAGAAGTGAGGAAGGGGGAAGAAGTGGAGGGAGACATCGTAACATGCATTCATCAACCTGAATAGCTGAAGCATTTCCTAATTCCTGGTGTTTATCACGTCCTCCACAAAACATCCCCTGCAGCCGTTACCGTATTAATGACTCAACAGGAACATGATCCAAAGGAAGGTGAAGACCTGCTGCCACATTCAATGTTCGTTCCTCCCACTGGCAAGAAAAGCCCGTCCTGCTTCGGCTCACATCTCCCTCACTGATAAGGTGTTAGATGAAACCACATTCCAGGTTTGGAACACAATGAGCCTTTAGGTTCCACTATGATGTAATGGATGAGGGGCGGCCAAGCTAGTCCAAAAGATAGGTCCTGCAGCTGGCACAGAAACGACTTCAGCTGAATGATGGATGGCCTCCATTTACACACCTGGTAAGATCTGAGAAAAGAAACGTTATCATCTGCCCGCAAATGGACGGTGCCGGGAGGGAGGATAGTTTGATCTCATCCATCCAGGTGAATACTGCTCTACACAATGTACACTAACAGCAAGATATAAATAATAAGTGAGCAGTAGGACATAATTGAATAAAAGAGGCTTTTAAACTGCAACATTATAGACAACAATATTAATTAAAAGGGACACGCCAATGCAGGATGCATAGACATCATCAGCCTGTGATGCTGTTGTTTAAACCCCTCATCACCATAGAGACGGTGCTTCAGTCCGATCGAATGCTTAAATGATGACTTTATATGCATCTGACATACTAACAGTGTTAATATTAACATATGTTTTTTGATAAAGATTCCTCAATGGGAATAAAACATTTATCCAATGCAGTGAACCATGAACTCGCATGACTGATCAGCTGTTTCTCCTGTCACCATTCTCCCATATATTCCATAAGGTGCAAATGCTCGTCTTTATCACTGGAGAGCATGACATATCAATACTAGCTGACATGAAAGAACAATGTAGTGCGACCAGTTTCACAGCAAATAAACTAGAAAAGTGCACCAGATAGATGCAGATCAGTCTGCCATGACCACCGCTGTAAACTTTCATTGAATTAACCATATTTGCCAACCATCTATATCGCTGGTGTAGCAACACGTTTTTCACTAACACTTCTGAACCAATTGTTGATGATTTGCAGGGCCTACCGGCCAATTAGGAGTAGCTAGGAGTCAATGACAGTATAACACAGTCAATAAAATGTTTTTTGAATCGTGTTAATCACTGAAACCATGACGAATGAGTACAGTCATAAATGAGCACCAAAAATATTATAATATATAAGGTGATACATCCTGTCATATGTGGACACACACACACACACACACACACACACACACACACACACACACACACACACACACACACACACACACACACACACACACACACACACACACACACACACACACACACACACACACGGCAGTGATTGAACCAATACACTGAAAATTTGAAATAATTCACTGTCACATTACTGTAGGGCTTATGAGCAGATGTGTCATTTTATAGTCAGCACATTTCATTGTTTTTTTTTGCCAATATGTCTGAATGCACAACTTCTGATTGTTGCAATTCCAATAAGCTGTTTCCATTGGTCGCTTGCTTCCAATTGCTTTCACTGTTCTAAACCCCAATGATGCTGAATGAGAATTTAAAATAATACCAAAAAAATCTATTTCCTGTTACCATGAGTAGGACATTTTCACTTACATATTCAAATGTCACATTAAACTGGGAAGATACTGTACAGTTTTATGAATCTTGAATGTCACATCACCTCAGACTTCATGTGTTAATCCCCCTTCCTGCACAGCGAACACTTCTACTGCAACACAGGTGCTCACACTGAATGTCACTGGAAAGTCTTTAAAGAGGTTGACAAGAGAGAGAAAAGAACCACAAGAACTCAAAGTGAATTAATTTGATAAGTCAGAAAACGAAAGAGCAGCTATTATGATGATCAATTAATTCTTCATCTTTCGAGCAAAAACAAGTGTTCTCTTTATCTCACCTTCTCGGAGGTGTGATTTTTCTTTGTTATGTAGCGTCAGATAGTGAGCTGAATATCTTCAGGTTTTGGACTTATGATAAAATAAAAAGCCACCCTGAGAAATTATTGGTGTATTTAACAATTTCCGAACAGGTTACTGACAAAGCGAATAATTATCTATTCAGAAGATTTATTGCTAACAATAATCATGAGCAGGAATTCTAATTTAAACGGAAAGCATGAAGAAGTGTTTTGCAGTTTCAGTTTCATTTCTATCACACCACATCTTCTGCCAAGATGAAAGTGAGCCACATTGTGTCAAATACTATTCAAATAATACTACAACAAGCTCAATACAGTTCAAAAGAGGCTGGCACAGGCAGCAAGACACCAATAAAGAAGACAACTGAAAGTGAATGCACAACTATTTTAGAATTTTTCTTAAATAGTGCTGGGTAACGTCCCAGAAGCTCCACCCCTGTAAAAACAGTCCCAGTATCCCCGCCGCTATGTGCATGTAACCCCACCCCTTTATGTACCAACATCTCCGCCCCCTTATGTAACTGTAGTCCCAGTAGCTCCGCCCATTATTTACCTGTAGAGACAGTCCCAGTAGCCCCGCCCCTTATTTACCAGTAGCTCCTCCCTTATGTACCTGTAGCTCCGCCCATTACATACCTGTAGAGACAGTCCCAGTAGCTCCACTCCTTATCTACCTGTAGAGACAGTCCCAGTAGCTCCACTCCTTATCTGCCTGTAGATAGTCCGAGTAGTGCCACTCCTTATCTACCTGTAGAGACAGTCCCAGTAGCTCCACCCCTTATCCACCTGTAGAGATAGTTCCAGTAGATCCACCCCTTATCCACCTGTAGAGACAGTCCCAGTAGCTCCACCCCTTATCCACCTGTAGCGACAGTCCCAGTAGTGCCACTCCTTATCTACCTGTAGACAGTCCAAGTAGCTCCACCCCTTATCCACCTGTAGAGACAGTCCCAGTAGCTCCACCCCTTATCCACCCGTAGCGACAGTCCCAGTAGTGCCACTCCTTATCCACCTGTAGAGACAGTCCCAGTAGCTCTGCCCCTTATGTACCTGTAGAGACCGTCCCAGGAGCTCCACCCCTTATGTACCAGTAGCTTCGCCCCTTATGTAACTGTAGAAACAGTCCCAGTAGCTCCACCCCTTATGTACCAGTAGCTGCGCCCATTACATACCTGTATAGACAGTCGCAGTAGCCCCACTCCTTAACTACCTGTAGAGTCAGTCCCAGTAGCTCCACCCCTTATGCACCTATAGAGACACTCCCAGTAGCCCCGCCCCTTATGTACCAGTAGCTCCGCCCTTATGCACCTGTAGCTCCACCCATTACATACCTGTATCTTTATCAAATAATTGTTGGCTCCTATATTAATGCTCTGAATGTTGAATAGAGAACCTTTAAAGATGCACAAATTAAACATAACAAACATATGGTTTGATATGTTGACTGTACACGAAACTGTCCGTTTCCGATGAAAACTCAGGGTCTCTTTAACTCATGCCTCACAGATCAACAACTCCTTGGCAAGAATTTAAGAACATTCATTCTAATTTGATCTCATTATATTTCATGGAAAATGTCAAAACTTCTAATTCTTCCATGGATTCTTAAAGGACAGGGAAGGTTCATGGCATTTTCACATCAGTGTTCCCACAAGTTAAACTTTACTTTGCCTTCTCAATACTAGTATACTCATTCATACTCAACAGTAGAGGTGTAACGATTCATTTGATTAATCGATGAATCGATTGTCAGTCCTATCAATTCAACTAAATCCATCCATCCATCCATCCATCCATTGTCTACCACTTATCCTGTATTTAGGGTCACGGGGGGGCTGGAGCCGATCCCAGCTGTCATTGGGCGAAGGCAGGGTACACCCTGGACAGGACGCCAGTCTATCACAGGGCCGACATGTAGAGACAAACAACCATTCACACTCACATTCACACCTACGGGCAATTTAGAGTCACCAATGAAAATTCAACTAAATCGATCTGCTAAATAAAACTACTGTATCGTTAATCGAATCGAACCGCTGTGAAGCCAAAGATTCCCACCCCTACTCAACAGTATGTCTTGTGTGCAGTCAGCAGTCAGATTTCAGATATGGTATTGGTAAAGTGACAAAACTACAGTAAAATAAGTCAACGTTAACTTGGTTTAACACCAAACACGTACGGTGGTCTCCTGTGTGAAATAGGGCTGGGTATTGTTTAGAATCTCACGATTCGATTCGATTTCGATTCGTTGGGTCACGATTCGATTCAATATCGATTCGATATTGATTGAAATGCTTCGATATCGATTCAGTATCAAGTAGAAATACACAAGTAAGAGTACCAAATCATTTTTTCAAATAATTTATTTAGTTTCATGCCTTATGAACAGCCGTGGTATAACTCATGGCATGATAAAACAGGACACTGCTTAAACACTGAACTACAGTGCATGTAATGGGTTCACACCGGCCGCGGAAGCTATGGTGGTAGTAGTGCAGATATACCGTTGAAATGCACATATTTGTTCATCTACTCTTCACATAAATGTATTGTCTCTTCCTGTTTCCCAGTGCAAGTTGAGACACACAAATATGATCGCATTTGTCAATCGCGATGTTTTATTTTGAAAATTGCTTTTATTTTGAAAATTGACCGGACTGTCTCGTGTTTCTTTGTGTGATTTCCTGCCGGAATTGACACGTTCGCTCGCGGCACGCGCAAAAAATAAAGCAGACACCGAAACGATCACTTCACGGCGCGGGACGGCCGCGCCTATTCGCGGCGCTCCGTGTCTGGTGTGAACTACACTATCGCTTAACAGGGGCGCCGAAAGGAAGCGGGCTCCGCTACGCGTCTATTCGCGGCGCTTCCGCGGCCGGTGTGAACGCTGTACTCACTCCGGTCGCCATATTGTAATAGTTTGGTCTAGTGCGGCCCCCGACCGTACAGCGCGAATCACACGAGGGTGTCGGTCACAGCGCCCCCACTGGCCAGGGGCTTGAATCGATTCAGAAGATTGCTGAATCGATATTGAATTGCGGGGAAAAGAATCGCAATGCATTGCTGAATCGATATTTTTACCCATCCCTAGTGTGAAAGTCCTGGGATAGTTTGACCTTTCCAACCTCCCCTCCCTACGTCACGTCTTATGTCGTCGAACAAATAGTGCTAAAATTAACGTGACTACAAGGTCATTTTGTGATGATTTTGGCGGCCCCTGTGGACAAATGCGGTTTAGAGTCCCTTTACAAAAAACCCTGTCTGACAATACAATAGCAATAACTAAGAATAACTATATAGAACTAGCCAATTTTCTCACTAATGGTCTCATTTACTTATGTAGGTCATATAGAAGCAGCAGTTTGACATTGAGGCTCTTTTATGATCAGTTAAAAAGTTTCTTGTAGTAACTTCTGAGTAGATGTACAGTGTCTCTGTTAATCAGCTAATTTAATGCAGCTATGGCATTTGTGTTGTTGTTTATGTCATCACTTTGGATTTGGCAATGCATCAATTTCTCATTAGCATCTGCCGTCCAACGGCTGTCAATGTGATAAATCACCAGATTCTTCACCCTGTGATGTAAACTGTTTAAGTGACTCTCCTGCAATTTTTAACCTTTTAAGAGGTTTGAATACAGGAACAACAAGCACCATACAGTACACAGGATGTTCCATACTGAATTCCGTACTGAGAATAAACACTGACAATCATATAACGTAGCAGATCTCGTTTACCTCTGACACCCTCCATGAATATTATATTTCAAAATCCATTTTCCTTTTGAAAGTTTATTTATTCTTCTCATCTTCTGTATTTATATGGCAGCCTGTCAAGACCACCCTCGGGCTTCAACATCTACAGCATTCTCTTGTGTGAAATATATTTCTGCTCTGCCTTTAAATGCATCACAAACACTGCATATTTCACAGCTTGCCCTCAGCAACTGTGGCGTATGTGCTTACTCAAAAAAGTCAAAACTTTGCTATATTGCTGACCAATTTCCACATGTCTTCTGGCGGCGTTCACTTTTTTTGACTCCTGATTTGTGGCGCATTGTGAGCTGCTGATTATTATTACGGTCCCATTAAGAGTAAAACAAGCATGGTATAATTTGGGGCGTGGCTACCTTGTGATTGACAGGTTGCTCTGCTACTGTCTCTACCACACTATCAATGCAGTTAGCTATTAAGATGACTTAGCTGTAAAGTTTGACACTAAGTCCACAGAAATAAGTATTCCTATGCTGTGGATGAAGCATTACGTTGTTGATAAACGCACTAGACTGGTTCACTGTGTAACTATTAAAATATTTAGTAATTTGTGTGTGTTTAGGCTATGTACATATTGGCTATATTTTGTTTTTTTGCGTGCTAATTAGCCTGTGTCCGCGTGTGTGAGAGCCTAAAAGGCTAAAGCTAGTGGTTAACTTAGGCTATATATTGGAGTTTTTGCATTTATAAACATACGTGTGTGCACGCGTGTGTCAATGTCGGTAGGGTCGTTACATGCAGGGACTGCGTGTGCACTCACTTGTATGTGTTTGAATGCCATTTATTTTCCTCACTGGCTGTTATTGCCAGTCATGACCGGTCATGCGAAGTATCCGTTGTCCTTGTTTTGTCTTGCCCGTTATGTTTCTAGATAAAAAGTGGAAAACCTATTTTTGTGCATTTGTTTGTTTTAATTAATTGTTACGATTGACTTAGTTCATGTCCCAAATTCTAAATATTTCTTTTTAAAAGGTCTATCATATTTGACCAACATACACAAAGGCTTGATAGTAGTAAGTGCTGTCATGTTTTCTTTACTTTTGCAATGCCACCAAAGCCTTTAATTTGCATTTTTGTGTATTTGAGGTACATTTCCAAAGAGTTTGAGTTGTCAATGGAAAATATCAATTATTTTTTCTCAGTTGATATAATTGAAAATATACAATTTTTTTTAATGTAAAAAACAACCATTCTCAGCAAGTCTTAAAGCTTGGAGTCAGCGATTCTGGAGAATGCTTGTTCACAATATTTTTTTATTTCAATAAATATCCCCTCATGATCCGCTACTTGTCTGTACTGTGTGTGTACTCAAAAAAATCTGGGGCTAATACACAGCTTGGGCTATGTAAAATAGTATGTAATCAAAGGGGTCCCACTTTAGCTAGCAACAAGCCTGTGGCGTTTACAGAGCCTAGCCTGTGTACAAACACTGGATTTATTTTCTCCCAGCATGCACAGGGTACAGGCAGGCAGCATATCATGAGGAGATATTCACTGTTTTTGAAAAACAATATTTGACAACAAGAATTCTCCTGAATCAGTGACTCCACCTTTTTTTCCTTATGTGTTAGTCCTTGTATTTAAGCACATTAATCAGGTCATTTGAAAGTGATAACACATTTACATGTGCTTTGAATTTTGGTATTGACATTTTTGTGTCTGAATTGCAGATTGGAGCTTTGATGAAGTTACTAATAATAATCTTGATGTATGTTACAGGGTTTGTTGGCAGTAATGCGGAGTTGTAAAGGCTGCAAAGAAACTGTATCAGTAGGTCCAAGCTTTTGCAGCACTACAAGTTAAAGCATCCACATTTTGGACGTAAAAAAAGGGCTGAATTCTGAAACTAATCAAGAACATTTCCCAGTGTGACGATGTCGCAGTTGGAGAGGGTGCATTATCAAGGGAGTCTGCATCTACATGGGTGAAAATCCAGAAAACCTTGTGAGCGAATACACGGTATGTACATGGATCAGTGCTTACTTGCTAATTCCATTATCTTCCATATCAGATAAAATTCTGTTACATTTATTTTAAAATCATTATTTTTCTCTGTTGCTGGTCAAATAAATGTAACAAATTTCCATCTTACTACTTGAATAGTGTGCTGAAAGTAATGAACAAGTAGTGAAAATTCAACATTATATTTTATTCTAGTTAATATCATACTTTTTGTCCACAAATTATTTTTTTGCACCATAGCGACTGCAATACTGTTTTCATGTCTTAGATTATCTTGTGTATTCTTAATACATTCAGTTTGTGTTGCTTGAGGAAGCCAGAGATTTTAAAATGTCATTGCCAGCTGCTGCTTCTGTATATGCTGTTCATGATGAACAGACAAACTTGAGGTCTTATTTACCTACTTTCCTCTGTTTTGTACAGGGCATGAATGGAGATGCAGCTATTGAAAAAAACACGGTCGGGATTTATGTTCTAAAAGAGCATGAGGCGAGTGGAGAATCTGAGAACATTGGAGTTGTCTTTGAAGGCGTCAGGGTGTTAAGAGATTTAGACACTATAGCATTAGCGGTTGCTATGCTTTTTGGACTGATGTACAATGAGCATCAGCTACCCTGCTGACCTCCGGTACACCTTAGAGGTAGTACAGAAGATACTAATGGACATGGATGTGGGTAAACTTTCAAACAAAGTACTCAAAAATCGTCTCTTTGAAAGAGCGGGTCAAAAACTGCACTGCCTCTCGGTAAACCTCAGTTGATCACTGGCTGGTGTATAAACGTGTTGCTCTAGGTATTCTAGGTTTCTATTGATACAGTGATAAGTTTATTTTGCATTTGTGTTGAGCTAATGCAGCTGATGTTATCCAGTTTAGTGGAAAAGGTAATGTGCTTTTTATTATGTGAAAAGATCTGCACTCTCCATGTTTCGTACGGAAGCAAGTGTACGTTTGTGAATAACCATAATGTATAGCTGTTGGCTAGTGGCATGTTGCAACACAAAGGGACAGTGGTAAGAAAAATGGGCCAGAAATTGTTCCGTCAGGGCCACTTAACTTTGACTGTTTGGGTGCAAATACATTTTTATATTGATACAGTGAAAACAGTAAATGTGGTATTTGACAGTGAAACCGCTGCTGTTGATGCAGGGTATCAAGTTTGATTCATCTAACATCTGTTTACGGCAACTGCATGGATTTGTCTGTTTTCCTGAATGTTTTAAAGCTCAATACAGAAAATTTGAGTTTAGATGACCGACTGCCTTTTTTTCTCCTGTATTTTGTATTTGCACACACTAAATCAAGGAATTGATCTCTACAATACATTTGGATAGTTTATTTGAACACATCAAGTTAGATTTATAAACCTTACTTGGATACCAGGGACATAATCAAATTGCCTTAAAAAGTTACATAAATAGTTGATAATATAAGCATTAAGAAATCAAGTTGGAGTTATATTTGAAAATCTGGTACCCCTGACGTGATGAAATCATTTTAACATTACACAATATTTTAGTATTAAGGTTACTGAAACATAATATGTATAATCAACATAATTTTTTTTTTTTTAAGTTTTCTGTGAATACAATATTTTGGGTTAACAAGCAATATTTCATTGAGAATAAAAGAAAACATGTCAGATGGCCACATTTTGATCATGTGGGATTGATGTCCACATTAAAATCAAGTAAATTCAAAGAATTATTTTTTTCTGTGTATATACTGTATGTTCCAGAAAGCACTTTGCACTGCTCATTTTATGTGCTGTTAGGCATCACAGGAAAACTGTTCCTATTGGCCACAGAGCAGATCCAGTGGAGCAGCTTTAGATCTATTCCAGTTCGTCAAAACGTCAACTGTCCTTTCTGTTCATTCTATACATGGAATTCTGACGAGGCAAGAAGCTTTTTTCAGATTCATTGATTAGTTAGTAAAAAGTCTTGTTTTGTTGGACCAAAAGTCCAACATGAACACATTTCGTAATGACACGAACCAGAGGAAAGCAGCAAATCCTCACATTTGAAAAGCTGCAAAAAGGCGAAATGATTATTAAAACGGTTGCCAATAATTTTTCTCTTTGATGGGCAAATGGATTAATCAACTAATCGTATCAGGTCAGACTTGATCCGATACATAAGGAATCCAACAGTTTAACACAGTTTGTGTAAACCTGCGTGCACAAACAAAAAGTCTGGTGGCTCAGAGCTGAAGCTGAAAGTCAGTCTGTGATGGATGTTCGTCTGTGATTTCATTCTTTACAACTCCCCCAACCTGTCACAGATATGTAATATCTTTAAAAAGGGCTCAGAGAGAAAACAGCACATTTGCTGGGGACTATTTTCTGCTGCTGATTAATACACATTTGGTGCTGTAGTGAGTATTTGTGGTAGCAGGACGGCGTATGTGTGAGAGATACAAAACAACTGTAATGAAACAACGGGTCACCCAGTGAAAATGTGTGTTTCATTGATGTGTTGTTAATGGAGCTCAACAACACAGAGGAAGATACATTAGGCTCACACACACACACACACACACACACACACACACACACACACACACACACACACACACACACACACACACACACACACACACACACACACACACACACACACACACTTTGCATGGGATTTGTTAACAATGACAAAAATATATACTTTCACCAGACTTCACGCATCATTTAAGTGCTTTGCTTAAAGGTGTCTGGATGACAAATGATGACTGGCAGCTCGTCTCATTCGCTTCTGAACCAAATGTCTGGTAAAGCAGCCAATTAGGTGACATCAAATAACAGCCTTTATATCCCAGATTGTCCTCTATAAGGCTGCTGCCTGTATAGGAGTGGGGCGGATGTGGATGGGTTATGAAAGATGTCGACTCAAACGATTGTTTTCCAGAATTTATCGCTCCTGTAAAAGACACTATGGCACTAATCGTCTTCTGTCTCGCTTTTCTACACCTCTAAACTTGCCAAATAACAGCAATTCCCTCTGGGAAATTAATACTAAGATCTCTGCAGCGCTACATTGGTCAAATGACATACGGCAGACAGCCTGAAGGGAAACTGCACCTAAAATGTTGGCTAAAAAACACCTGTAAAACTTATATTATCAATAAAAACACCATGAAAACATGCTGGTTATGTCAATTAACAGTGATCACTATGCACCAAAGACCATAGCTTGATTTGCTTAATTTCCAAGTAGAATAATAAAATAGCGCAACAACACTTTCCCTAACAACTGAGGGCAGACAGTTCTGAAGTGAAGCAAAAGCAAAATTGCCTTAAATTTAAATTCCCTCTAATAGCCATAAGGGGCAGACTCCTCTGGTTGCAAAAATAAGTCTGATTACATAGAACACAATGAGAAAATGACCCTTCTTCTCACTGGATTGATTATCAAAGTAAACATTGTAAACATTCGTTGATTATGGTCCATTTAGAGTCAAATAGACCATAAAGCAGGGGGTGTTTTAGGGCGGAGCTGCCTTGTTATTGACAAGTCGCTGCCAAATTCTTTGTAATTTTTCTGACATATATATTGTTAAATAGGTGAACAATATGACCGGGGATGTGATACAAAGGGTTCATTTTTAAATATCAGCATGACTTTAATGTTCACTCCCTCTCTCACTATTGGGCGTGATCTGGTCCAGACTGTCCTCAGAGCATCAGGGGTCTGCAGAGATGTCCCAAACCCATCCGACTTATCATGCCTTGTGAGTGCGTCATAACAATCCATATCTATACAGCTAATGTGTTTATGATTTGTTTTTTTTCTACAGCACAAAATTATTTCTAAGGTCTTAAAGGTTGTATCAGCGATTCTGGTTGCCCTCACTTCCGTTGCGAGATCCAAAACAAACAGAGCCAACTAGCCCCTCCCTCCCGTGTTTTGAAAATGATCATGGACGCGCAGTTTCATGAACGTGCCACCCACCCCTTGTCTGTGATTGGTTGGAACACTGTTTATTTTGCTTCTGAGGTGTTGGTAGTACCATTTGTTTTTGTGTGCGATCTCGGAGCCTAGGCTGCCTAGAGGGACGTGGTTTTTTGACGGCCTGCTTTATGGGGCGGGCAGCTAGCGGATCATGAGGTAAAAACAGATTAATGTGATCATTTATGTTTCGGCCCAGAATCGCTGATACAACCTTTAAGTTTGCTTAAAAGTGCACCAGAATTATGCATTTAACTGTAAAATGTAAATATTGTATTTTTTCACATCACAATGTATACTGCAGAAAAATTAAATACTCCAGCATGTGAGTTTTGTCAATAACATACAACCAGCACAGACACAATGCACAGAGGGTGGGAGGTATAGGGGCCAAACGCCCAGCCAGGCTGAAAATCGGTAGACGTGGTGATTTCACGGACCCCTGGCCAGTCTTCTAAAACACACGTTGGTCAGTAATCCCGAACACTGACGACGCAAATGTTTTCAAACCAAGCTGCCAAAAGGAATGTGTTCCATCCCACCGTTCCCGGCCACGTAACGACCAACACACAGAGGTCTGACCTTGATAAGAGCTGCGTGAGTTTGTGTGAACTTTAACAGCCAAACAAAGGACAGAGTAAACACAGAATTAGCTCATAAAGCACACTGTGCTGCCACTCTATGGACGCAGAAAAACGACTCGGAAATCCACCCGAACGCCTGAGCAGCCGCCTCACGGTCACTCCGCTGATTACCTGGAGTCACGGGGTGACCTGTCCTACTGCGTGGCCATAATAGACTAACATTATAGTGTGTGTGTGTGTGTGTGTGTGTGTGTGTGTCAGAGGGCCTGGGAGGAACAGAGCTCCCCTATTGGCCGTCCAGTCAAGGCCAGGACTGTGTGCTGACTGCGGTCAACACAAAAAGAACAGCTGACGTGGCCCGAATGTTGACAGAACACAAGGGACAGGACTCCCTCTCAGCTCTGTGTGTGTGTGTGTGTGTGTGTGTGTGTGTGTGTGTGTGGGTGTGTGTGTGTGTGTGTGTGGTTGCGCTTTCAACTAAAAACATTTGCTTGATTGTTAACCACAGACATGAACCATGTCGGGGAAATCCAAACACTCAGCTGTGTGCTTTGCCACTCAGGTGTTGAGGGGTCACACCGGGATGGAGAACCTCAGAGAGACGAGCTCCCGGCCTCTCCTCCATACCGATAACTATTAATAGACCCCCGCACAAACGATGAGCGAGCAAATACGATAATGATGTCATAGGTTAAGAAGGGCCCCACAGCATCGCACTCGGCAGAAATAAAACACAACCGGGCTGCTCCTGGACATGCAGCTCTGCCTGAGCCAAAGTGCATTTTGTGAAGGCTGCGTTTTCAGCAGAAGTGTTTACCGGCATCAAAGTATAGACGAAGTTAATCATTCGCCGCCGGAGATGCTGCTAGCTCACCTAGCCGGGAAGGAGGGAGGGAGGGGATATGGTACAGGCACTGTATATATTAGTCCAATGTCAGAGACGTTACCATACCGTTCATCCCTCTAATATCTCCAGTTGTATTGGACCACTGCAGGCAACGTTGCAAATCAATGAGCAGGACAGTTTTATGGCTACAGAGGAGTTACGGGCGTGTGATAAAGTACTGTCATCTTTGAAGGCGCACTCTACTGATTTTACATGTGAAGACCGGTCCTCAAGTCATCATCACTGTTGTTAAACGTCTAGTGTGGCTCCTGGAGTACAACGGTGCATCGGGGCCACTGCAGGTTAAAAAACGTTTTAAAATGATTTACAGCACAAGGGGTTATGGGTAATTTTCCGTGATTAAAGTTGTAAATTTACAAGACAAAAAAATCTGGAAAAAAATTTGGATAATCTCTAGAGATTATCCACATTTTTTTCAGATCTGAGATTTGTCCGTCTGTCATTTTTCATTCAACGTAATGTATGCTGGTATATCATTTTATATAACTTTTTCAAACAAGGTTGATTTTTCAGAGCTTTTGTAGCGCTAATAAAAGGCATCAACCAATCACGATGTGTGAAACGGGCTCCTTTATTTATGACAATTAGACAACAACACTTCAGACTGCAAACTTTTTTACACCTTTCAACCAATAAAGGCAGCACAGACTAGATCCACTCCTTCCATTCTTACCTTTCACAATAAGCAAACAACATTTAAAATTCATAGGAGAGTGTGGCATATTTTCGTGTTGTTTATCATTACGCCGCCGGTGTGTAAAGTCCTTAACTGCACAAAAGCGTGTGTACTTATGTATGTACTTTATCAATCTGATGTCAATATCTCATTTTAAAACATCTTGGTTCTCTGTATATCAAGACAGCCCTCAGGGTTAATTGATATACTGTGACACACATTAGGGATTGGAGGATATTTTATCACGGGTCACGATAAAAAACCCTCACAATAAACTGATGGTGGTGAATGTCCATCATCAGGATAATCACAAATATGGTCACAAGTGACTTGAGGAAGGTGTCTATCTGCTAACATGGTCGACAAGCGATACATATTCCCTGATTTATTTGTTTATGCTTTATCTATGCTTAGAGACCGTGTGATTTATGAGAATCTTACGTCAGAATTGATTGTTGTTCACTAAAAACAGATGCATCTTCTCTGTGACGCAATAAAATTGTGTCTTCGCGAAATGCAAAGTGATACCACTATGTTAAACTGTATTTTTAAGCACATTTTGATTTTTATCAGAAAAATATGCAATGGTAACGTAACGTTAAGCTGCTTTACAAAAAAAAAACAGTCTGCTTACAAAACGTTACAAACACCACAACGAGGAACCCATGGGATTAAAAAAAGCTTCATAATATTCTGTTGAAATACAGTAAAACAGAACTGTGTTTTCTTGCTACATTAGCCATGTGGATACTTCCATTTTCATTAAACAATTAACCTGAAATGTGCTGGCAGCCTTGATGGAACATTTCTCAATCTATTCTGATAGTAGCACCGGGCAGCTCTCCAAAGCGGCGATGTCGTTTTCAAAAGAGAGAGAAAAAAAGGTCGTGGGGAAAATAAGTCAAAGTCAACGCTGCTGTGTGGACATGAACTGTGGATCGCATCATTATGTTCCCACATCTGGCTTTACTCGTCGCCTAAGCAACCAGCGCGGCACCGAAAGATGCGTAAAACCTTGATTCCTTACAAACGCCACGCAGCTGGCCGGCGGATAAAAACAAAGTCACACCCACTGGTCGGGACTTTCACCACACACTCTGTGGAATATGACATCCGTGGTTTAACGCCGCTATCCGTGTTACGCAATACGCGTGCGCAGTACCGCGCGCGAGCCTGCAAATGATCCCATCGACGTAGAAATGACACGGATCATTAAAAGACGGCTCCGTGACAAAGTGGCGGAGAAAGTGAGCATTTGATTCGGTTGCGTGGTCGGACATGACACACGCCGTGTCACACACACAAAGCCACACACACAGAGAGATCGTAAACAATGCTGGTGCCAGCGCCCTGCTCCAGCAGACCATGTGGCACACATGAACAACTTACTTTTCCTGCATGGCATTCTCCTTGATGGCGAGCAGGGCGGAGTGGTTGCCCTGCTGGAGTCTGCAGGTGGCCAGGTGCCGCTGGTGCTGCTCCTTTAGACAGACGTTCTCCTTGCAAAGATCCGTCACCTGGAGCTCCAGCTCCTCGATCCGGACCCTCTGCTTCTCCAGCAGCCCCTGCTGGGTCTCGATGATTTTGTTCAGCTCCTGTAGGTACTCCGCGGCTTTGCTGGGGTTCTCCGTCGGGCACTCCATCTCGTAAAAGCCCCGTTGCCCGTCCATGGAGGCGATATCCACACAACCACAAGAGCAGCACTCTCTTTCCTTCTCTCTCTCTCACACACAATCACTCACGCGCGCGCGCGCGCTCAGGAGTAGTAAGACCGAGCGCTGTCAAATCCAAAGATCCTCCCTCGCTCCGACATGGCTGCTGGTTCTTGTCGTGCGGTCGCAGCTTCGCTGTGAAGTTGTTTCGGGTTTGGTGCGCCGCTGTCCACCGCCGCGTCCACACTGACGCTGTGCACCGCAACAGCCCAACTAACCTCCAGCCAGCCGCTCCGTGGAAACCGTTTAACCCTTTCCGGGCCGGGGGCTCAGCGCGTTCCGCCTCTTAAAAGCTTCGCGCGCTGCAGCGAAGAGAGACGTTCCGAGTTTGTTCACTGTGTGCGCGCGCCTGCTCAACAGGTAGGTCTAGGTTCTGTGACGCAAAATCACAGGTGCACGCTCACCTCGACGGCCATGTGCGTGTGTCAGCAGCTCAGCTGTGTGTATGTAGGCCTGCCACACTCCCTCTGTCCCCTCCCTCCACCAGCACGGGTCGATCTGTAGCATGGGGTTGGAACTTTTACCAATCATTCAGACAAGAGGAAAAAATAACCCACCTTTAAAAAAGATTAGAAGAACACATTTTGAAAAATGGCTAGATTAAACTGCATGTAAAATGACCTGCTGGGCCCAATTAACCCCCATGATGAATGTAGCACTATAGTATCTTTTCTGCTACTTGGGGACACCAGAAGACTTATAGTAGAATGTACATTCATATTCAACAGAGCAGCGGCCATTTGTATGTGTATGTTGACATTGTGACTCTTGTAAGGGACCCTACCATAGAAAGTAAATCATCAGCAAGATGCACACTCAGGTGAGGTTTTGTAGTAATGACGAGCAGTGGAGTAGCAATGTCAGGAAGTGAGATGGACTAAATGATTCAAATTTAACAACTTAATGCCTAATTGGTAAGCTAGCTAACTTACTAGCGAGCAGCACGCTAGTTAGCCATCTCACTTATTATCTTGTTCTTTAATACTACATTAGCAGGCTGGTGAACACTGGCTACACTTTAACAAGTCAATTATGGAGCAGTTTGTGGTAGGTTTGCCGTAGTATCACTTAGTTTTGTTTTTCACTCAATGAACTACATCTCATGTTGTGGAATGTCACCAATACAGCCCTAGCAAGCTCGCTAAATTAGCTATGTTTCATACACAAATTTAACGTTACCTTAGCTGATGTGTTTTATCCAGCAACTCTTTTTATCAGCCGGAAGAGAAAGACGGGAGAGAGACCTGTTGTTAGTGTGAGTATGGTTACTTCCTGGTATACCTAACACACAGAGAGACCTGTTGTTAGTGTGAGTATGGTTACTTCCTGGTATACCTAACACACAGAGAGACCTGTTGTTATAGTAACATTTCATCCTGGTACCCAACACCCAGAGAGACCTGTTGTTAGTGTGAGTATCGTTACTTCCTGGTATACCTAACACACAGAGAGACCTGTTGTTATAGTAACATTACATCCTGGTACCCAACACACAGAGAGACCTGTTGTTATAGTAACATTACATCCTGGTACCCAACACACAGAGAGACCTGTTGTTATAGTAACGTTACATCCTGGTACCCAACACACAGAGAGACCTGTTGTTATAGTAACGTTACATCCTGGTACCCAACACACAGAGAGACCTGTTGTTATAGTAACGTTACAGCCTGGTACCCAACACACAGAGAGACCTGTTGTTATAGTAACGTTACATCCTGGTACTGAACACACAGAGAGACCTGTTGTTATAGTAACGTTACATCCTGGTACCCAACACACAGAGAGACCTGTTGTTATAGTAACGTTACATCCTGGTACCCAACACACAGAGAGACCTGTTGTTATAGTAACGTTACATCCTGGTACCCAACACACAGAGAGACCTGTTGTTATAGTAACGTTACATCCTGGTACCCAACACACAGAGAGACCTGTTGTTATAGTAACGTTACATCCTGGTACTGAACACACAGACATCGTAGCTTCAGAGAGAGATGACACCTTTCGTGTGTTGTCTCTCTATTTCAACAGTTCTATGAAAAAATTTGATTTTTTTTTTGACACGCAAAATTATCTTTAAACATGTACAAACATGTGTGCAATCTATGGCACACATGACTACCATACACATTTTTCCAAATTAACATCTACTGGAAGGGGCGTGGCTTCACCTCTCTTTAGCCTTCCTAGAAACATGGCGGTGCAACACTGCTGACTCCATGAAGAGGACTCGCTCCATATATAGATGTACGAAACAGGAACAATTCTTAGTTTCGAGTGATTATACACAAAAGTAAACATACTGAGATTCCATTCATGCCAACAGATTTAACTAAATTCTACACACTGGCCCTTTAATCTGAGCCTTTTCTCTTCAAACAGCTACAGTATGTGCAAGATTAATGCAAACAGACAGACTCAACCAAAAATTGTAACACCACTATAACACCAGAACTATGAGTTGGTTCCCCTCAGCTCTTGGGAGCTGCAGATGTGGGTTTATCTCTTGGGTGACCCAACACACATTTCACAGTAATTTAACCTGTTAACATAAAAGTATTGATTAGCACAGCTCTCATACAGCCTAATATAATGAGGGTTAAGAGCTTGAACTGCATTTTAGAGACACCGTTACGTTCTCTTCAAGACAGGGACTCGAGATCACAAAGCAAAGCGAGAACCATCTTCTTCTTCGAATTTATCATGTCGTTAGATATTGTCCATTAGTGGTGCGATGTTGGTGCTCCTGGTGGTGTGGGGCCCTGGGTCAGTTGTCCACTTAGTTAGTAATAACCTACAGCATTGCCTCCAGCAACACATCAAGTCTTCATTCGAGTATAGATTAGTACACACTTCATGTTTTACTTCTCCAATCCTAAAGGTTTCAGTTCTCAAACTGGGAATGTCGTCATCAACACCCAGTTTGTAATATTGCAACACTTTCTTTCGTGGACCACAGGCCCAATCACCATTGCGTTATCCCCTACAGCGATAGCGACTCAACAGACATTTATTTAAATGAAAATCTTCCAGATTGCCACTTTAGCCGAGAACTCTCCCTTAAAAGGTGCACAGCTGCACCGCTGTTTCATGCTACATTGGACTTTATTAAAAGGAGGCTTCAGCCTGAACATTATGCCGGCATCAGCATTAGAATATTCCTTTCTTTCTCTGCAGACATACCTTTGAGCAAGGGAGTAAACTATTTATTTGATGTGCTGTATGCTTGTATTTTGTCATTAGAGAGATGAGAAGGAAATGAGACATGACGAAAGTCTGCTGTCGTTGCAACTACATAGTCAGTGTCTTAAACCCCTAGACTAGACCACCAGGATGCCCCAAACCTTTACTATCATACCGATACTAGAAATGCACCGATCCGACCTGTTCAGTCCAGCAACTGACTCAGCAACTGACTCAATACCGAGTACAAGTGTCATTATTTTATGTGTAAGGCAACATCAGGCTTGCATACATTGTAAAACAAAATTGTAACAAAAAAAGACACATAAATATACTGAATTGCTATTTATCAAAATGAAACACATTGTCACTGACACCTGATCCAGCTATTTGAGTCGGTATCGGCCCGGATATCAGTGCGACGCTGACTCGACTGGATATACACACTTACTTGTATCTGTGGAGATTTTAGATTAAAGGTGCACTATTCAGCTGATTAATAGAGCTGCAACTATTAGCTATATAGTGGAGTAATGTCATCCTGAGCAGAGAGAGAATTCACTCTCCCTCTGTGTGTGTTGTTTGTCAAGCTTGGGAGGCAACAGAAATGCTCCCAATCTAGTATAAAGCACCTTACATCATGGTGCATCAGCTACTAGAGCTACTTTTCTGTAGATGTAAAATCCTCGGCTGCATATTGAGGAAACCCACTACTACGACTGCAGATTAGCCTCGTCAGGCGTCACTTCGACAATGAGATGCTTTGTATTCATGTTAATAAGGTTGAATTGACTGTACGATGAAGCAACACTAAAGTTTTCCTCTCACGCCGGCAGCTATTCTGCCCTCACTGTGTCGGCTGCTAATGGCTTACCACGTTTGTGTGCCAGGTCTCGCTCTCTCTTTGCACACTGGGATGTGTTCACATATCCAGAGAAAACAAGCAGAGAGGCAGACCACATATGGAGCCTGTCATTATCCCTCACACTCACACGCTGGAGCCGCTGGGTGGTTCTTTCACACAGTGATCGCCCTCTAGTGGTCCACCGCGTCCACAACACGTACAGTCAACAGTGACGGAGCCGGGGATGTTTGACAACTGGGGGTCAATTCTGCAGCTGAACATCTGATTTATATAAAGCAGTGATAAAAGGTGAAGCGCACCGGATTAAGGCACCGGATTATATATGCGGTGCGTGCGTCAATGCAGGACTCTGAATGGGAGGAGGAGGCTCACTTCCGTTGTTCACTAAAAGACACAATACAGCGGGCTAAATCCTCACTGCCTCCACCTGGGAAGCAGTGCACCACATCTCAGAGGAGATGAATGTGGAAAGATAATGTGCATAATTCACTGAAAATATTATACGAGCCTTGACATGTAGAAATCTTCAAAGCATGGAAGAGAGTAGAGGCGATGTGAATTGTGGAAAATAGATTTTTTTCCCCCCTCTTTTTTTTCCAGGAGTTATATTTAACTCTAAGGGTATTCTTCTTGTGATGCTGTTCAGCCACAGCAGAGTGCACATGTAGTTTCCAGCAGATCCAGAGAGTATTTTCTTCGGCTTCCCATTGAATCTCCAGCTTTATGTAAGAATGTGAGTTTCATCTCACAAAAGGCCAACGTATCAAAGGTTGCTACAGTAACAGTGACAGCAGCAGCTGTAACGGTGGATCCCATATGTCCCCCAAGATGAAAGAGGAGACAGGCAGAAGTGGCTGATGTGTTCACCTCATACTCTGCCGCAGACGTCGATAAAGCAAAAGCCCAGGCCGAGGGGTGAATTGGGAAAACATACGCGGGAGGGTTTGTTCTTCTTGCAGGCTCACAGCTTGTGATTCAATCTGACTGCTGTGAGATGTTATCTTTCTTCATGGTTTGAGACGACGGGATGGCCTTTTTTACAAAACCTCAGCAGACCATTTCATTCCATCACCGCTATAGCAAAGTTGCTGCCGGAAAGGAGTTTTTACAGCCCTCAGGTGATTTTTTTTTCTTTTTTAAACCTCAAGTGGCCGGTTAGCATTTAATATCCAGCCCATCAGCTGTTGTTTTATCCTCTGTTCCTGAAAAACTGAAAGATTTGGGAGGTTTAGAAGGTGTTGATTCAGTGATGCTGCAGACACATTTGAGTCAATTCATGTTTTGGACAAGCAAAGGGCTTATGCCGATGTCATCTATCACGGTTTGCCTGTCTGCAGTGAGTGAAATCCTTAATGTTTAAGGCACCACATGACTGGTTTATCTAACACCTGCTGGACCTTTGTTGCTGTCGGACCGACATTTCCTGACTCTGCACTCACTTTCCAAATAATGCAGAGCAAAATGTCCCACTTTCTCTTTTTTACGATATTTCCACAGCATTTTTCATACTGCATGCAAACCTGCATGCAAACCTGTATACTGAACACAAGTTTGAATTATTATGCCAAACACTCTCCAAACTTTGAATTGAGGGACAGTGGAAATTAAATAATAGCCTAAATGTTTACCAATATTGAGCCAAATACAATTAATTGTGTGTATGTGCTTATATTTATGACGTGTGTATATGAGTATAGATTCAATGTTTTATGATGTGCAATCATGTATATATGTATGTCTATTTGTATTATTCATTTGAACAAGCATGAATGCTAATAAACTCACAACCGCCCTTTCACGCAACCGTTACACATCCCAGTGGATATTTATAGCACCCACGGTGATATTCATTCGCCACACATTCGCCGTCAGTCGGAGTGATGTTTCAATCATCGTCTCTGACGGTTGAGTTTATGCCAAGAAACAGTTCACAAAGCGCTTCACTAATGACGGGAGAATAAAGAGTATAGAAGACGATAAAACAACAAATTAAGACCCATCAGAAATAATCAAATTGAAAGCATAAAAGCAACTAATTAGTTTAGAATTTATCATTTCTATTATTAAAATTGGCTGTTGTCTGGTCTGCAATGGAAAGATACACTGTAAAATTAGCTAGCAATAACATCTGATTTAATTCCCATTTCACGCTTGTTTCCTTTTGAAATCATGCGTACGTCTGAAGAACGGGCGAGGTTTGCACATTTTCACTGCGTGTATTTTTAATGTGAATGCCTTGTGAGTAAGTGTACATGCATTAAAAGGCCTGTTTCTTTTTGCACATCTGACCGCTTGGCTTTAACCCTGCAGTGTGAGGTGAGACAGGCTGCTCCGACCAGCTTCATGAGCATTTCTTCCTGTGTATAGACCCTTGTGATTCAGATTCAGCATAAGGAATACGCTTTTTAAATCATTACAGAGGAACAATGCGATGAAAAGACCAAAGCTAACAAGAATGTTTATCTTACAGATGAGTATTGTTTGATTAGCCAGAGGTTGATTCAAGGCTTTATTACAAAAAAGCTAAAACATTATCCAAAGAGTGTAATAATTAGCAAAGAAAAACGACTTATTAAAAAATATGTGATTGTATTTGGAACTAATTGAGAAAATGATTACATTTCCACTTACCTCAAGGTATATTTTATTATATATATTAAAAAAGTTTTGATAAGCAGTAGCCTACTCAAAAAAATAAAAGAAAATTGTAATGAAAAAGAACTGTAAAAAGCCCTTCACTATTATACCACTAATGATTTGCTAAATGAGCAATTTAGATTAGTTAAATTCGGATAAAACCAACTAATCAAATACGGCAGCTTGGTCAGTGGCCCTTCGCTTCACCATCTAGGAAGCCCTCTAGATTCCGTTTTGCATGTGTCAAAGTCCGCTTGTGAGATTTTTCCCAAAGATTGGTCATAATTTGGCGTTGAAATAAGTATGTGAATTACGTAACTTAAAATAAGCCATTTGTTGACTTTTGGGTTCACATGAACACCGGCCTCCTGGGTGAAAGTTTATTTGATCCATCCATGCACACCAACCTTCGCCCTATCGGTTTTAATTCTACGTCCCCTGAATTCCCACTGTAACTATGGCAACGTAGAGCGTCATAGTGTGATGCGTCGGGCCACTGACCAAGCTGCTCCTGACCTATTTGACAGCGTAGGAGTGAGAACGGGCTGGACAAGACACAACAGAGTGTGAATGTATTCATTATTACGTTGATGACATGACGCACACCAGGATGAAGGAAGCTGAATAAAGTTATATTAAATTAAATATCAGAGGTCTTTGTCTGGACCAGCAGACCAAAATGTCCAGAAACACGGAGCTACTTTCAGTGATAACAGAAGCATGTTCGTTTGAACAAATCTACCATCGTGGGTGAAAATGATACAAAACAAATAGTTTTAAGTGAAATGTAACTGGAATATATTAAAGCAAACATTTATTTATTTAAAAAATGAATCATAAACTCAATGCAAACAAGTCAAGTTAACTTAACTTTACTTTACTAGAACCAGAATGGAGGATATGAGAATGTGCAAGAATTAGGAAACGTCACTTAACTATGATGACCCTTGAAGTCTCAGAACTGAGCTTATGTGTTTTTTTTATATTCAAGTTTAATAGTTGAACTAAAACATTGTGTTCATGTAAATGAATGTATGTCAATGTTAATTTGATCAATTTAAGTTATTTAATTTATTCACACTGACTCAACATGATAGAAAAGCTTCAGTGTCATATGTGACCCTTTACATTGACCTTATATAAATGTTTGCATAACATTTACATTTACATAAAATTGAAATGAAAGTTAATGTGTTTGATATCTTGATATTAATATTGTGTGTGTGTGAGTGTGTGTGTGTATGTGTTTATACTGTAGCAGTATACATATGGACTCGGAGTGGTTTTTCTCATGCTGTCTAGAACGTACACACACGACAGCATTCAGCTGGCTGCTAACCGTACTCTTTGTGTTGCATTCAAATGCAATTTTTAACAGGTGACGTTTGATCCGTCAGCTTTCGTCTCTGAGTTCTTTGATGTCAGCCTGATCCAGCGAGAGCCCGTATGTGTTTTTAATAGCATGGCATAAAGTAACACATGCACGGTGGTGCATGTAGAGTTCTGAGTTCTGCTTATTCTCAGCTCTACGTGCAGAGGTGCACCTAAATTAGTACAGAGAATTTGTTTTATACTGTCGTAATACCAGAAATGTAGTAGTCGATGCCAGGCTGTATTCTCTCTAATGGCCATCAGGGGGCGAAAAGTAATCCTCCTTTGGTTGCAAAAAGAAATCCGATTGTATCAAGGTCTATGAGAAAAAACAACACACCCAAGTAGTCTGACTGCAAGGTTGCTGCTTTCAGCCTGACAACTGTCTGAAATCATAGCAGATAGTCAATGAATCAGTTAGCATCTACAGTGCTTGCATTACACAAAACTACCACGGTATTATTATGGTATGTTCTAGTTTTGTCGTGGTACTTCCAATGGCACAAGCAATGTCAAATGTGTACATCACAGTAGTGGCAACCGCACTGTCTGGGGGAACAATACAATAGAGTAAATCTTTCTCGTCCAGCAAGGAGGAAATGTGTCTTTGTCTCACCAAACACAAGAACAACAGAAAAAGCAGACAGGTAGTTTGTTAAAACACATGATGTTCTACCCAACCCATCCAATCTGTACACAGAAACATGCTGCCTGTGTTCCAGGACAGGAACCCTGGAGCATCCTGAGCACCTGCTAGGGTGCTATCGCTGGAGGCAGGACCAGATCCTCAAACCATCCACTATCGACAGCAGACATGACACTGCCAGGATATGATCCGCTTGTCAAGGAGGCGTCAGGTGACCTAAGGCAAACTCTCCTCAGCACGGGACTGGGTGATTACCTGGAGAGGTAGCTGAAGATACCAGCTCACATTGTCTAGTCCTTGTAGGAGACTCAACATCATCTAGGACTCTGAGACCACCAGGCAACAGCACCCTGGGAGGAGAGGATGGCAGAGAGCCAAGCACCAGGAGCTGGTAGAGGACTGCCTCAAGAATGGGTGGAGAACCAAATGTATGCCAGTGGAGGTGGGCAGCTGGGGATTTGCAAGGCATGCAAACTTACATTTAAAAATATATTCAGGACTGCTTAGTTAGCCCTGAAGTCAGCATCAACTTCAGCCCTGGAGGCAAAAATTAAGACTTGTCTGTGCTTCCCGAACACAGTCTGGAAGCTGATGCAGGACCTTAACGCAGACTTTGTGTTTCTATGATGTATATTACATTTTGAAAATAATATCAAGCCACCCTTTTTGAAACACATTTTCATCCTTCAAAACAGTTTTGGAATGAACTAAAAACAAAGGTGAAAGCAAACTTTTTTCAACGATCGCATCAATTCAAAGAGTAACTATTGAAAATAACTGTCAACTTGCAAAACCAAACAAACACAAATATCATCTGATCTAGATTGGATCCCGTGGTGGAAGTGACGAGAAAGAAAGACAAATACAACATTACAATACGATATTGCAGTAAAATATTTTTTTTTGTGCAGGTAAAAAAAATGTTGCTTGTAATTTTGAATGTTACGTGTTTTAGCGGATGTACCAAAAAAGAAATATTTGGGGATTTTGGGTAAAGTTCATTGACATTGTGTATACATCTACTATATATTATACTTGTAGGCCATGTAGTAGAATACATGTATTTAAACTGTTGTTCTCTTCTTCTCTTTGTTAATTATGAGAAGAAGAATATCATATTTGATGGTCCCCTATAGCTAAAAGCCACTGTATCTCCTTCCTGCTATAATTGGAGAGCCTCACCCACGTATATAAACATATAATGGACAGCTGTTAATCAAGAATTGGTACTCTCCCATCTCCCCTCCTTTACGGTTCTGTCATCTTTCTCAGATTGAAGGTTTGATAGATTGAAGGTTGAGTAAGGCGGACTGAAGCACCACTACTGTATGTTCAATTGTGAATGATTGGGCCCAGCAACGTTTCAGTTTGTCCTTGGGTTATTTCCAGAGGTTATGTTTTCTCTTCAGATTACATGAAAGACAATTTAAGGTAATTTATCTGTTCTACTATTAGCTTTAAACGAGAAGCTGTTAGTCACAGGTGTAGGTGCTTAAACAGGAATTTATTCAGATTCTTTTCATATGAAATACCACTAATCTTCTTCTTGTTTTTTTTTTACATTTTGCAACACTTTTGCATACCTCTCCAACTGCTGTAATTGCGAGAAATAATCCATAATGGTACTGAATGCAGGGTTGGAATATAGATTTTTCAATAACTCTTGTCCATCTTTAGACGCACAATGGATAACAGGCTTTGAGAATCCAATGCATATTGGAAATGCTTGCATTGTCTTCTCCTTTGTTTGCCTGACAAAGCTCTCCGTCCTCAGCTGAATGTGCTGGATCTCAACAGCCTGCCTGAGATCCATCAGTGGGCTCCAAATAATGTGTTTTATTTTTCTGTGTCCAGTATGATATCAGCACTTGTCATCGTCTGCCTCTGATAGATGGGCAGCGGGTTGAAGCCAGCCGTGTTAACACTGACTTTCTATCTGGTATCAGACATCTGTGGTGGGTTTGCCATCACTATGAAAACAGGTGCCGGGCCACGCTCTGTTCCTTAGGCAAACAAAGCTGCTCTCACTGCTCTATGCCACCTTTCAGATGAATGTTTCCCCCAAAGTAATACACACTAAAACAGCTCTTTATGTGGCTCAATGTTAAAGGTGTATTCAGATGGCATGTCAAGCCAATTTTGGAGGCAGAGCCAATAGACTGTATAAGAAGTGGATGTGACATAACCTGGCAACCTGTCAGTCCCAAGGAAACCCCGTCCTGAAGCATCCACTGCTTTATGGTTTAATTGACTATAAATGGACCATAATTTACCAAATGAACATCATGCTGTATTGAAGAAAACGTGCGATTGAGACCATAAACTCATGTTTACATTGTTTACTGAGGGCATACATCAACATTTTTTTTTTTTTTTTTTTTGATGGCCAGTAGGACGAATGCAGGTTGAAGGCACTTCCTTGTTGGCTTCACTTTTCAGAAGGTTGCAGCCAGGACACATGGAATGCCATTTCAGCCAATATCAAAGAAATATATAAATGAATACATATATATGCCTGGCCCTGTGATAGACTGGCGACCTGTCCAGGGTGTACCCTATACAGGATAAGCGGTAGACAATGGATGGATGGATGGATGGATATATATGCCTCTGAAATAATGAAATATGCCTATGAGATAAATCCTGAAATAAATGATTGAGGCAATTAATATATAAATAAATTCAGATATAAATACACATTCATTTCTTTTTCTATGGGCCTTTTCTTTCATAATACACATTTGTATTAATTCAATGGGTCGTTAATTTCATAATGCCACATTCATTTTTATCAATGCCACATTTATTTCCCAGCTCTTCTTATTTCCATCTCTTATAGTCAATTATCAGTTATCAGTAGTCAGTCATCTCACAGATTCAGACTAGAGTAACCGTGCAGAACACGACTGACTCTCTTGTTTCACACAGTCAGTGACCGATCCATCCCAGCTGCCAGGTCTGTCCCATAAATGTTCGAGGTGCCCTCTCAGTATGCCTCTGATTGGCTACTGCCTGCTAAAAGCTAACGTCAGGCTAGCTATGCAATGTCTAGCAATGTCTACCTCACAGTCCGCCATTGGGCAGTCTGAAGAAATACAATGCATTTTGGGATGGTTGAATACGTCCAGTTATTTCACATCTTATATTGGTTTCACACTGGACGTGGAAGCGATGCGAAGCACCACGTTTTTGGAGAAGTATCCTTTCGGTTCCCGTGGAAACCAATTGGTCTTTTCACACAGGATGCCCATGAAACCACATCTGCAGTCGTAGTCCGAGCAGTAACCATATAAGCTGCCACGGCTTCAACAAGCAAAGCCAGGCTGAGCAGCTACACTTGTGCTCCCAGCCAGTGGCTGCATTATACTGTCAGAGCTCAGCCTTTAGAAAGGAGTAATGAGCATCATTGCAGTGTTTCACATCATCTCTCCTTTCTGGAAGCAACTCAAGGGAATGCAAAAATATTGTCGAGGAAATAGAAAAGTAATTCGGGAAATAAATTCCCAGCATGACCCTTCAGGGGGTATTTAATATGATGTGTCAGTCTAAATGAGCTTCATCAGTTCACTAACTCTATTAAACGACAAACGACACAAAGCTCTCACCTCACAGTCAAGTTTATCTAAATTAGTGTTTAATCTGCACCAATCAATGTTTTTATTTGTCCATTTGTTTTGTGAAATCGTCCCTTGTAGTGACAAACCTAGAAAGAATTATCAGCCATTAAGGAAGATATTGGAGCAAATAGCAACTGAAGAGACAGATATTTTTTTCGCTAAATTGGTTTTGACCAAACTAGAGCTAAAAGGAGAGTGAATACTGGGTTTAAATCCATCCAAATGTGGCCAAAATTATAAAAGTTGCTAATTGACTTCTCTTTTTTGCTGAAAAAGGAAAATAGTCGATGGGAGCAAGACATGTACCATCAGTCTCTGAACTCTCATATGAACCAATGGCTATTCGGTGACGCCTTCAAAGCACGCCGCCTCATTTACACATGGATAAATAAATACGGAAATGAATAAAAAGAGGAATAATGTTAACAGAACAATATTCCAACCTCATAATTCATTTGATTTATTCATCTATGTATGTCCAATTGTAATTATATTTACATGAACCAGGACATTTATTTGAGAACTGAAACTTTATTTATTTATTTATTGAGACATTTATTTATATTAATAATGGCAGGCTTAGTCCTATGGGGTCAGTTCAGTCTCATTAATAATGAATGCACAGAGAAGGATTCACAAATGTATTTTGTTATTTATATATGAATTACTCTCTTCTCACAAATACATTTCGTTTTAAATAAATGTAATATAAATTCATAAATATATGAATTAAAAAAATATTTGCAATTTTCATCAAAAATGTATTTGTATGTTGTTACATTTATATACAAACTGTTAAACTTGAATTTACAAGACGCTTTTCATTTGTGAACTTGTTTGCATTTGTTCGTGAACTGGTCTGTATTTCTTTGTGGATTTTTGAGACTCTCCTGACATGGCTGGATTCACAAATGCATTTTTTTCAACAAGGAACTCTCTGTAGCCAATCAGATGCCTCCCTCGTTTTCAGCCAATCACATGACTCCATTCCCATGAGGGGCACCTCACCATGGCCAGAGCACAGCTTTTTCTCTGCGCACTTTGCGTTGCTTTTCGGTAAAAGAAATAATAGCAAAAAGTATTTAAAAAAGTAATTTTATTATCTCTCTAGCCAACGTTAGCTTGTTTGTAGCTAGCTAAATCCATTAGCTAGCTAAATCCATTAGCTAGCTAACGTTAGCTAGCTCTTATAGTCAGCACAGTCAAACCAATGTAGTAAGCAATTTACCTATTAGTTATTATGGTTTGCTTGTAACTTATTTTTGCATGCATTAACAACAGGTAAGTTTTAGCAAGCAAATTACCGATACGGTTATGTTTTCTGATGTTAGTAGGATCATATTATGCTAGCTAAGTTAGCTTATGATCCGTTGTCTAAAAGCATTATGGCTAACTAGTTAGCTAACGCAAATGCGCAAACTGTGCAGAGAAAAAGCTGTGCTCTGGCCATGGTGAGGTACCCCTCGTGGGATTGCAGTCATGTGATTGGCTGAAAAGGAGGGAGGCATCTGATTGGCTACAGATAGTTCCTTGTTGAAAAAATCGCATTTGTGAATCCAGCCACGTCAGGAGAGTCTCAAAAATCCACAAATAAATGCAAACAAGTTCACAAATGAAAAGCGTCTTTTAAATTCAAGTTTGTTTATAAATGTAACAACATACAAATACATTTTTTGATGAAAATTTCAAATTTTTTAATTAATATATTTATGGATTTATATTACATTTATTTAAAACGAAATGTATTTGTGAGAAGAGAGTCATTTATATATAAATCACAAAATACATTTGTGAATCCTTCTCTGTGCATTCATTATTAATGAGACTGAACTGACCCCATATAGTCCTCCTATAATACCAACAACTTCTCACAAAAATAATAAATATTATTCCTTAAAAATTATGTTAATTGTGCAAAGAATGAGAGAACACTATTCAGTAATGTTGTATGAATATATTTTCCTTACAAATGTACCTGTAACAGCCACACGGATGTAAGTTGGATGCTCAGGTCTTGCTTTACATCCATCAGCCAACCTGAGAAATCAGTGAAAGCAGACTGTGTTGCCAATTATAATTTCCCTGTAGTTCCACTTATTATTCTTGTATTCTGTGTTCTAATGACTCACTGCTTTTATAAGTGTATTTGCTAACTTGTTGCATGTCTTTGAATTCAACAGTCTAATAATAAGAATTAGTTATTTGCTTATTTATTTAATCTATTTATTTAAACTCTCACAGTCTGTTTAAAGAGCCAAAAGTCCATCACGGCAGGCCGGACCAGTTTTCACACTTTACGCATTTGAATTACTGAGAGAACTGCTTGTAACATTACAAATAGCAGTGTTGTGTCTGCCCCATCTCCAGAGGATCGACCACTGTCATAATCCAGGTGATGTCAGAAAAACAAGGGACAGAAAGAGATAATAAGCATAAATAAACACACATTAGTTATTACTACTATTACTGTGGTCTGTGACTGCCTGAACGCTGTGGGACTCGCTGCCTAGTCTGTATTTGTTGCTTTCCCACAGATTTACCGTCTCCATTATAACAGTGTTGGTAGGTAGTTTGACTCAAATCCTGGTCCATTGTGCCTGATTAACCCGGCTATCTGGGCTAAACTAACTACCATGCTAACTAGCACGCTGACCACCGCTTATTGGCTGCCAAAGCTCACGCTCCAGAAACGTCTGCAAAGAGTGGCGATATGAACCTCCCAGAACACCATTGGTACCCATCTACCAAGCGTCAGTGACAGTGGTGAGAAGAGGTGCCTGAACAGGCCCTGAAGGATATTAAAAGATAAAGCCCACCCCGACAACAGGCTGTTCACCCTGCTGCTGTCTGCCAAGTGATACAGGAGTGTCTGCTGTCGTACCACCAGAACAGCTTCTTTCCTCAGGCTGTGCGACTCCTCATCATCCACCACACTAAGCATTTTGTTTTTTTCACATTTTGCTTGTGTTGAAGAAAGGGACACATATTGTATATCCTTGTCTTGACTGACCATAATCACAATGTGCACACATATTGTATGTAACGTATTTCTCTGGTATCTGCAGTCATGGTATTTGGATGCTCCTTTCATCTTGTGTAAGGAGATGAATGTAACACATGAAAGGAGAATAAAAGAACATCTCAGAGAGAGATATCAGTTCTTCCTCTCGTTATCAAATACTGATGGATGATAATGTTACTTGGGCTGAAAGTAGCATTACCATCCAGTGACATGTTTCTGTGACTGCTCCATGATCAGCTGGGTTAACGATATATTTATGCTGCTTTCAAACATCACATTCTTAAACCCACATAATGAGAAATAAACGCAACACTTCAAAGGGAGTCAAACACATTTCAGCAAAACGGCACTTTGCAGCTTCGTAAACATCTCTCCGTGGCACAATATTAAAAAATGAATGAGCAAGCGGCTCCTTCGTCAAAACGACACTGGAATTGGCGAATGGAGGGTTGGGGTCGGTGCTGCCAGATGTTTATTGAACACTGAATTCTCGCAGACAAACATTACGACAAAAGTGGCAGTTGTAGGGAAGAACGATGAAGGATGATACATCTGTGAAACACTCCTAATGCAAATGATAAGCAGTGGCTCACTCAAAGGTGGATTCCCCATCAATATCTCGCCGCTCAGTCGTTTGGGGCCCAGCGAGGATTGAGCGTGTGATGCTGAGCCGCCAGCTACGTGTATCTGATTGAAGCAAAGACAATGATTGAAGACAGCTCATCCAGCACTCATGCATTCTCATTATAACGGTGACTAGAGGAGCTTCGCCGCCCTGAAACCGCTGCTGCTGTCTTGCTCCATCCTCACTGTCAGCACAGGTATGTTAGCCATCTCTCACCGCGGAGGAAACGTGCACCCTGCACATGTGTGCTATAAATCAGCTCTGTCGCTGGGCTGACAGTCGGCAGGGGGACTGATGGGACCAGCAGCGATGGGGTTTTAGATTCAGGGGTGAGCACAGTCTGTAGTCTGTAACCCAGCCTGGGTGAACACACTCCCATGGTGTCCGTTTTTTACATTTAGTCCCCACAGCTCACTGTGGACCGCTTGGCCTCGCAGGGATAATATCTCCCTCAATCGTATTCTTCTGCCTAGAGAAGTGGTTTAGGTTAACATTTGGCTTTGTGTGGGGCTACTGGCTACTGCTAAGAAAAGGTTACCATCATTACATTCACTCTCACTTTTGGAGTTGCCATGACCTGAGATCATTCTCGTCATTCTTGGCCAATACCAGACACACTCTTTGATGTGGCTTCCACATCTTTACATGAACATTTATGTGCACGGCTGAAAGGGAAAAGGTGTGAAAGTATACCTGTTTGAGGAGCAAATATAAATTTGGAATTTGAGCAAATAATCCACCAGTACATCAATTGCATGAAGGCCTGTGTCCACATAGCACCTTTTTCTGGGGGGGGTAATCTATTTGGGCTACTATCTACTTGTTTTACTTTTTTGTTTTTGTTCCTTCACCTCGGTGAAAGCCCTTTTTGACTTGTCTAGCACCCCTACCTCCTCTGTATGGAGGGATGGAGGGAGACCAGACGGTCACCACAAAGTGTTACGTGAAACAAATTTGTGATACGTCGAGAGCAATCCGCTACAAGAGAAGTTTTCCGCAAAACCTAGGTCACAATGCAGCTTCATAGTGTGGGAATGTAATTTTTAGGTGACCAGGCTACAAAAACAACAGCTCCATACCATAAACACATATTATTATGCAAAGTGTCAAAGGTGCTAGCACACATTGCAGATCCCTATGTACATGAGGAGCACCATTAGCATTTCTTGAGCCATGTTTCAGGGGATCTGATGAATAAGTCAAATATTCACTAACTCTTGGGCTGCTGTGGCTCAGAGGTAGAGCGAGTCATCCTGCAATCGGAAGATTGGTCCGCATACCGAAGTGTCGTTGGGCAAGATACTGAACCCCAAATTGCCCTCCAAGGCTTTGCCATCGGTGCATGAATGGGTGAATCCAGACTGAATGCAGAGTAAAGCTCTGCATAAATGCAGGTGCAGGTCCATCTTGACAGAAATAGTCACCAGATAACTTTATCTGCCTGCTGGTTTTGAGCTGGGCAGGTGGTGTATTTTCCACAAAAACCACATCATTGAGCAGATTTGTGTCCAAATGCACAATAGAGCTGCAGAGTCAGGTGATAATTACCTGTGAAAGGAACTCCTGCTTACATGACTCTGAATTTAACTACTGGAGTCCTGCAACAATGGATCAGAGACTTTTGAAGAATAGCTATAAACAAAGCTCTGCTGAACACATTTGATTTCCTATAAATTCAACACAATGAAAGTCATTTTGTTGATTTAAAAGATTTAATTGTGAAGCAGCAGAAATGGTGGAGGAGCTTCATTCATATCATTGATATTCAAATATAATACAAAACAAAAGGCTACACTAATATGACAAGTAAACTATTTGTAGAATTATATTCTAGTGGGGGGCTGCACGGTGGTGTAGTGGGTAGCACTCTCGCCTCACAGCAAGAGGGTCCTGGGTTCGATTCCCGGGTCGGGCCGGGCTCCTTCTGTGTGGAGTTTGCATGTTCTCCCCGTGTAAGCGTGGGTTCTCTCCGGGTTCTCCGGCTTCCTCCCACAGTCCAAAGACATGCATGGGGATAGGTTCATTGATGACTCTAAATTGCCCGTAGGTGTGAATGTGAGTGTGAATGGTTGTCTGTCTCTACATGTATCCCTGTGATAGACTGGTTACCTGTCCAGGGTGTACCCTGCCTTCGCCCAATGACAGCTGGGATCGGCTCCAGCCCCCCGCGACCCCGAATACAGGATAAGCGGTAGACAATGGATGGATGGATGGATATTCTAGTGGTGGCTGTTTTCAACTTGTGTTTTTCCAATAACTCCAGAATGTTGTAAATTCCAAAAGTTACAATGTATGAAAAAAGAAAGATGTCACCATTTCCAAAATGTACATGTTTTTATCTAATGAAATATTCTGCTTCAAGCCATATTTTGTGGCATTTAGCCTTTCAAAAACTACATTTGCACTGATCACACACCTGTATGAATGGTACAGTCTAAGAGCAGCACCATACATTTATTTTTATTTAGCATTACATTTATATTACCACATTAACATAAATGCAATATATATTCTACGTTCATATTCATGTTGTATATTAATTTACATGTGTTAACCTGTTGAGCCACATGTTGCAGTGTGACTGTATGCTTTGGCTTGCATTACTTTTACTTTTATGTTATGGGTGGTTTTAAGATATGAAAGTAGGCTGCATGTGACGGGTCCATTTATTACAGTAGAAGAGTCAAATGACGCCACAAACCATCCCTTATATGGGAACTCTATGGGGTCCTTTAGCTCAACATTTAGCTCTCCAATATTACAAAGCAGGTTTAATTAATTATTTCAATTATGGTCCCATTGTATTTAGTGTGTCACAGCCATTCTAGTGAGCCATAAACAATACCAGAGTCCTGGACTACCTTCATGCTACATTGCCAATTAATGTTCTTAATTCTACCTGAGTTTACCTTACAATGACATGCCGTGAAAAGGGCCTGTTGGGCAGAGAACTGGCACTCGCAAGGCAATCGACTGCCAACTCATCCTGTTTCCAAAGAAGAACCCACATTATAGTTTTATTGGTCCCATTTCCAGGATTCAGGGATTTATTGCCATTGTGTAACACAGGGATGCACAACAAAATGCAGTTGAAGACCATTTGCAAGACAAGAAAAACACGACAAACAACCCAAAAACACTAGTGCATTCCTGTAGAGTATCTCTGCAAATTTGTATCAGGAGGAATGTAAACAGCAGCAACAAATCCAAGTCTCTGGGCAGATCATTTGGCCAAAATAACATTTAAAATTGGACATCAGGGAACCATTGACCGTAAACATTTTTTTTTATGTCTGACCACCAAGCGTCATTGATGTGAACAGACTCCACCTCCGCCGTCCCACTGGAGTCCTCTGTCCTGCCGTCCGCCCGCCAAATGACAACTTGGCGCCATGATGGAGCCAGGTCTCTGTGGAGATATGGGCAAAACAGTCACCCACCTCACGTTGCTGGGTTAGTCTGAAGTTTTGTGGCATCCATTTTATTTTACTGCGACCAGACATCAGGCAGCCAGGAGCATGCCGGGTAGTGGAGCAGCCGTAGTCCTAGCTGGGTTAGCTTAGCTTCCATCTTCTTCTTTTGGTGGCGTCTGATCCAGCAGGTCTGCCTGGGTGGCGATTGATCAGCTCCACACTTCCTTCTCAGATGTTGATGAGTTTAATGAAAAAGAAATGCCCAGAAAAGGCAAACCCACCTCAATAATGTTTTTTTTTGTTTTTATTATTTCTTTATACTAGTCATTAGCAATGCAATCTATTACCAAAGTGTGCTCTTTGTACATACATTATAAAAAAACAATGAATTATATAAAAATAATTCATTAAAGGAATCTTTCATTTTCTTTTCTTGTCATATAGACATGTAATAATGATTGCTGGGTAACATATATGTTGATGTTGTCTGATTAATGTCAAGTCTCTATTTTATCATATGACGATATGATATAGTTAGTTTTGGTCCAAAATTCAACAAAGAGGACCCGAGGCAGTCAGAAAGTAAAGAGAAAAGAACAGGAGAAGGTAGAAAAAGCTCCCTAAATTAGATCCATTTGGTGCTTAATGGTGTGTGTGAGTGTGTGTGTGTGTGTGTGCTTGTACTTCATAACTAGTAAGTAGCATGCATTGGGCCCTGGCATAATACGGTTCACTGGGGCCAGTTGTAAGTACCTTAACGCCACTGTGCCCAGAGTCCTTCCCAGGGAGCAAACAAACAAGAGTCACATTAAACCAGACTAAACAGATTTGAAAATGGCTTGAATGTTCATTGCCTCATGGGCAATTATACATAGTTATATAGAAAAATACACCACAGATAACAGTCTTAATAGAAATACTGAATGTGAATACAGTTCACACCGGTGCGTTGCCTCTTGTTTAGTTGTTTATACATGGAGGAGGTGAAAACCATAATGCTAATACTTCCTTTTCTGTAATGCTCCACTGTTTACTCCTCAATAAACATCATTCAGTGAATGACAACTCTGTAATGGGACGCAGGTGGATTGACTAAAGCCTGTAATTCACTGCAATCAAGCTATACTGTCTGTTCTCTGAGATTGTGGTGTTGAATAACCCCACTTCAGGCACACTCCTGCTGATCTACCAACAAAACTATACAGGTGTTGCTCATATTCTGTCTCCTTGTCTGCCCTCATACCACCATCATTACATGAAAAACACTATGGAAGGGGACTTGGGGAATATAGCCTAAGGTAAATAGTCACATAGGAAGTCCTAGTCAAAGTCTCACAGGAAGTGATGGTTGCCACGACCTATATGTTCAGCTTTAAAGGGTAATACTGGGTTATTAGGATGTGTGTTTTTTTAAAAAAAACTCATTGCAATGTCTGGAAGCCCCAAACTTGAACTTTCTGGAAAAACTGGGATATATCACTAAAGTCCTGTCGTCTATTGGGGCTCTTTCTACCTCTTCTTCTTTCCACCGTTCTACCTCTTCTTCAATCACGCAGTACAACTAGTCCAAGCAGTAAATGTCACTGACAAATTTTCATTTTACGCAAAGAAACTGCATCAAATTGACCTGCAACATCATCATTGTACACAAATGCAGAAAAAACCCATCAGTGTGCCACATTTTGACGGTTTGAAGGTCATGCCATTAAAGGAGGAAATGTCAAAGGATTTCAGGGAGGAAACACAAAGAGAATTATCAACCAGCTTTACACTGTGATTTTGCATCTTTCAGCTCCAAATCTACTTTCAGCAGCAGACAGTTGTTTACACTGAAAATGATCTGATGAACTCACAGTTCAGCAACATTTCACATCTCACTTCCAACTCATCAAATCCTGATGCTTGGTCAGTGGCCGTATGCTTCACACTGTGATGCTGCAGGTACCTTTAGCCTTCTGTCAGTTTTGGATGTCAGGAAGGCTCACAGGACACGTGTAGTTTCCACTCGTTACATGCATACAGTCTTGTTGCAAAATTATCTTTCCATCTATGTTAAATTAGTATTTAGGTTTCCTTACACAACAAACTACTCGGTTAGGTTTCAGGCAAGGTTTGGGTTTGGGTTATATTAAGTACATTTGTTATGTAAAATAACTATGCGTAACTAGTTTAGGTATAAACTGAGATACAAATCTACAGTAAAGGAGTGACTTCGTGGCTGAGCGGTTACAGCATTGCCGCATAAAAGAAAAAAAGTGTTGAAATGAATTATATTTTAAAATCTCTGGCCCTAAGATGATGTAAGATGAAGTTACAAGTTAATGACTGTAGTATATGATGAGGATTTTATAATGAGGTGAGGCATACATGAAGTTTACCGAAAATACGTCATCACGATATTTAGGTTATGGCATGTCCATCCATCCATCCATCCATCCATCCATCCATCTATCCATCCATCCATCCGACTCGAACCCGGGACCCTCTCACTGTGAGGCGACAGTGCTACCCTCTACACCATGTGCCGGTTATGGCATGTCATCAATGTAAAACTGAAATATATTTTCAACCGAGCCCAGTGATGCCAACTCTTTTCCAATGTGAGGATTCCTTTTGCTTTTTTTTGGTCAGAGAATTTGATTTATTGATCACTGTAGGGATGTAATGAGAATTCCAACCGATATCACACATTTTTTTTAAAGATTACCAAACCTAGTTTTACTGCGTTCTTGATTCCTGAGTGATCAGTGGCCCTGACATCACTGAGTAAGAACATGATCACCATTAGAAGGAAAAGGGACATCCTCCATTATACATAAAACGTGTTGCATATTCAGCTTTATCTGGCGTATCACATGGCTTTAGAGAAGCTTGGTGGCTGCTGTTAACTAGGCACCGTTGGCGTCACTAAGTGACACAGAAAAACTTTCAACCCCTTTGCAGAGGTTAATGCTATTGAGTTCCCAAAACAAAAGACAAACCCTGTATTCAAGCAGCAGGTGAACTGCCAGTAACACTCTTCCCTGAGCTCCTGCCAGCTTCTGTTACAGAGCTTCAGCACACGCATCAGCTCAATATGTGCTGAATGGAGAATCATTTTATCCCCACAAAAACTAAAAACAGAGCCTAGCCCAGAGAGTGGCAGATAGATGAGTGTCTGACAGAGCTGGGAGGCAATAACGATTCTCTGGGATGATCTCAGTCAAGGACTGGATCCCTAGTTTGTTCAGATTGGATGGTGACATAACTTCTGAATCTGAGGCCAGTAAAACACACACACACACACACACACACACACACACACACACACACACACACACACACACACACACACACACACACACACACACACACACACACACACACACACACATTTACATTTACATATGAAAATCAACAAGAGACATTCTGTTATGCGTTCAAAACAGGATCCGAATAGAAATGAGTGTGGAAGGTTGAATATAACAAATTGTGAGCTTTATAACTGACCCAAAAAGGTAAAACCAACAAGAACCAAAAACAGAGACAGCAGGCTTGAGAAAAACACCAAAAGGACTGAGCCAAAAAACAAACCAGTATGCCACAAGGAACAAACACAGACACTGGACTAAGGCAGACGAGCTGACTCTGACAGGGAAACTCACGGACTACATACACAAGAAGGTAATCAGATAACAAGACACAGGTGGGCAGACATGAGGGCAGGCTGGAAACTGATTGGTGGAAACAAAGGGAACAGAGCAGACTGGCAAGACTGAAACAACAAGTGATACACAGAAAAAAGGAGGGAAAACCACAAAGACAGGAAGTCAGACGTACACAGGAAACAAGAGGCAGGGAACTTCAAAGGTTCAAATATGTATCACATCATTGTTCGTTCATTGTGTTTCACCACATTAAAAGCATCTGCAAGGAATATGTATTAAAGAAGACTTGAAACTAACAATTGAGGCCCTCAAGTTTAAATGTTTACTGAGATAATAAATCAATTGAGAAGTAGGCTCATTTCCTCATAGACTTCTAATCACTTATTCTTGCAACCAGAGGAGTGGCCCCCTGATGGCCGGTAGACAGAATACAAGTTCAAGGCTTCACTTTTCCGAGCCAGAGGTTGCCGTCTGCATGGTTACACTGCAGCCGCTTCTTGGTAACTTCCAGATAAAGGAGGACTAAGCAGCGTTGCATACTTATTCCCATTCATGTGTTGCACAGTTGTACCTAGTCACAGGGGTAAAAACAAAAGACCTGTTTAATTCAGTGGTGCCTCAGCTTGGCATCACAGCTAGCAGTTGTTGATGGAAAGCCAGTGTGAAATTTCCCTTTAGCGTTTGCTTAACAGTTGTTTGGTGAAATTCTCCACGGCTGGTGACTCCATATGTATGGAGAACTGCAAAATGATGTATATTTGTCAAATTTAGCACTGCACTTGTTCCCTCGACAAAAGGCCAATGGAGATATTCCATTGGATTTTGGCGTATTCTGTGGCAATCACACCTTTTTGGTTCTTTAATTCTGTTCAGCAGGATCATCTTCACAAATGCCATTTTTGGGATTTTTAAAGCGCGACTGTAATCGGCAGAAGTAAAAAGCTGCGTCGGTTATAAATGAACTACACCACAGTTACAGGACAAGGCTGTGAAGGCGGACTAGTTTAGTAGCAGCAGAGTAGAAGAGTAACGCATTAGAACAAAATCCTTAAATCCCTTAAGTTTGTGTTGACCACGGACCTATTTTCTAAGCAAGAAGACATTTTAAAAAAACATTGATTTTACAGACAAGGGAACCAGAAGTGCAAAAATCCGGACTAGTTTCTGGGTTTAAAGACTCATTCCTGCAGCACTCTATTGGAAGTGGCTTTTGCACTTTCCTGCAGGCCAAAAGCTGAGCTTGGCACAGCATGAGAGGCCCACCAGGTCTAAAGGGAGGTGGCTATTACATATTCCAATTCACACATTTGAGCAACAACATGCATGAGCTGTGTAGTGTGAGAACGCTGCAGGGATTAAGTCACACTCCATTGCTTACGGTGCAGTCCCACTGCATGCCACCAGGTAGGGGACCAATCTTTCCTTTCATTGTGTATGGGAAGCGACTGCTTTGCTCCTCAAAGCATGCTGGGATACAATGCACACCAAGCTGGCGGTGCGATAAAAGGGTGCGACAATTTGACAACATCAAATTGGGTTAAAAAGGCATTTTTAATTTCAGGTCCACTTAAAGGTTTTGTTTATTAAAAGGCTCCATTAACCCAAGTTGACTGATATCGTAATGCTTTGTGGGATGAAATCAAAATGCATGAGCTCATTGTTTTGAGATCTGAAATAACAGACTATCTCAATATGTGTGAATCACAGCCTCAGGAAACAGCATGGACACATTACCATATGGCGCTGTCAGCAGAAACAGCTTGTCGAAATACTTTCTTAGATTACCAAATCACTTTTCCTTACAAAAAGCTTCCTTCTTTCCTATAAGATATGTGTCACACATCTTGTGTTCTGGCTGAGAGTCAAGGACAATGAGACAATTGATATATGGAAAACAAAGTTTGCAGTATAAATCTGAATCGCACAAAGTTTTGGAGGTTGAGTCAAATCACGTTGTGACTCTGAAGACTAAGATGCCTGTTTATCAGACATATTCTTGAGAGTAATCTAAAGGAGCAGGAAACCCGGAGGGAGCGATCCAACCAGATTTTGATTTCCCCACGTGTATCCCTGATCATGCAGCATGACCATCCACCGACACTGTCCTGTAAATAACTGTCAGTCATGTGACTTTGTTGGTTTGTTTGTCCAAAAAAAAGTAATTGTGAGCATTAAACAATCAAGAACTAAAGGGCATCAGTTTGTGTGGCTTTCCTTGGTCAAATCAACCAAACAGACTTGATATTCAGAACTAACCCAAAGTCTGTTTCTCCCACAGTGAATGGTTTGTGTTACATTTAGTCTGTTTTCTCTCATGTAATCTTAGTAACAGTTGTTCCTTTTTTCATGGGGGGAACTGCTGAGCCCACTTCTCCTATTCTGAAAAGTGAAGCCAAAACCTGGCCATCAGGGGGCGACTCGTCTGTTTGCAAAAATAAGTCTGATTGCATGGAAGTTTATGAGAAAATCTACTACTATTCTACTTCTCACTTGATTTATTGTCTCAGTAAACATTGTAAACATGAGTTTATGGTCTCAATCTCTAGTTCCAAGTTTTCTTTAATCCAGCATGATGTTCATTTAGTAAATGATGGTGCATTTAGAGTCAAATAGATCTGCCTTGTGATTGAAATGTCACTACCACGGCCTCGCTACCGCAGCATCGTTACCACACTACCAATGCATAGCTGCTTAGCTGACTTTAACACTTCGCTGTAAAGTTGATGTGACGTTTGTGCTCGTCAGATCTGCTTCTCCACAGACCAAATGTGGTCACTTCTTATACAGTCTATGCTGTGGATACACTGAAGATAAAGACGCCCTGATAGTAGAAGAGCAGAAAGGTGATAAATATGTAAAGAAAATATTCTGTGTTGGTGAGAAGCAATTAGTTGTTTAAGAGAGACATCAGGGGACACCATAGGAGTCGATGTAATCCAATAAAGCTTGTGAGTCAACAGCAGGCTTCCAGGCGAGAGCAGGGAATGAAAGTTGGTCTGATTTGCCGTCACATCCCCAGCTGATAGAAACACACAAACACAAACACACAGGCTCGTTTAATTCATTACTAGAGCCTCGGCATAAAACAGACTCTCACTCTGCATTTGCAAATACCGTGGTGTTGTTTAATGGTGTCGAACTGAACTGTGGCACAATGTGCAAACAGCTAATGGCTAAAGCAGCATGCAGTCCTTGAAAATTTGATCACATAAGAGATCGAATTTTCTACCCCTGTTGCATTCTGATTGCAGTATGCTCATTTCCCCTTGCAGGGCTATATCGGTAATACAGTGGAAAGCTCTTATAGTGATCACGCATGTCGGGGACACATTGCCTGACATAAAGGCTACATATACAATGAGAGAGAGAGAGAGAGAGAGAGAGAGAGAGAGAGAGAGAGAGAGAGAGAGAGAGGTCATTAAAGTGAGGTAAAACCCCCAATTGAGATGCAAATTCGGAGTCTTCTGTGTACATGTCCAGTTAGCCCTAATGCTCCATTCAGAATATCCAAACAGAATATGCATGACCTGTATCAAATTAGGAATATTGCCATATTCAGAATAATGGTGGAATATGAGTATGCATGGAAACGTGGTCACTGTAACTCTGTGCCCGCTGTATGTTAAATACCATGAAATGCTGCTTAGATGCTATCAAAGGAATGGGTGCTCTCCTACGTCCCGGTGCTCATTCATAGTTAAAGCATATTCAAGCATATAAACTGTGATTAGCTGTACACGTGGCTCCATGCAGAGCCCCCCCTCCCTCCAGGTGCAGTGCGGTGTGAAGATGCAGTCATCTCTCAGCTGGCGGTCCAGTGTTCTGCTGTTGACCTGCTGGCGTCCTGCAGAGGCTCCTTGCTACAGCCTGACCTCCTGCCGCCTGCCTCTCCCTGCACATGTACATACAGCACATTAGGCCTCTGATGAGCTGTGAGCCACCACAAAACAAAGCAATACAATCAATTAAGAGCGGGATGCATGGCAGGCTGATCTCGCCAACAGTTTTCAGGTTTGAGCTCCCATTTCTCTCTGTGGCCTATTGATTCTACTCCACCGGAGGAGGCATTCCTCCCCTGTTAATCAGGAGGCACAGGGAGCAAATGATGGTCTACATCCAAAAGTCATGTCTACATCAGGTGTATAGGGCAGCACTGGTGTTGTCGCTGAATGACCCAGAAAACCCTATTATCAGCTGAAAAAACACAATTCAGCTCATAAAATCCCACATGGGAATCACAAAAGAAGTTCCCACTTAAAAAACAATAAACCATTAGATAACAAATGTTATAACATCTAACCACCTGCTGCATATTTGAGGGAGGAGCTCCCAGCAAACTCAATATTGCAGCATTATTTTGATATTCCTACCAGCAGCAGTAAGACCATGAATCATCATCGCAAATATTTAACATTCAATCCAAAGCTTGACTTAAAGGGGGAGTCAAGTTTTTCAGAGGTAAATGGGGAAACAAGCATACTCGGTGTATTCACAGCACCTTTAGGTGCTCAAGGAATATCATATTTGACACCACTTTCAGGCTCCTCGTGGAGGAAAACGCAAGAACTTGCAAGGACATCTGAGAACAGAGAAAAGAAAAGAATTGTTGACAGGTTTGAGCCTGATTTTAGTCGTAGCTGAGAGATCAGTGAAGCTTCTCAGGCTATTCATCATTCCGTTTCCAAATGGTTTGTTCGTTAATTGTGTTTTCTGACTGTACTTGCTTTACTTTACACTCAAACAGAAACGTTTGGAGGCATTGTTATTTGTAGGTTATTATGCAATGGTTTTACTGGTCCGGCCCACTTGATATCAAACTGTAGAGTAATAAGTAACATTTTTAACAGTTATTTTTCTTCTGTGTATATTATTTAACATACAATGTCTATACGCCAGACAGTGGAGCAATGTTGGAATATTGAATTATTCATGTAACAGGTTTCTTTCCATACATTAAGTAAGTGGATATGTACAATGTATGTATGAATGCGTGTCAGTATACAGTACTGAGTAGTATGTAATAGTGAAAAAACAGCTCATCAGAGTGATGTTTTGTGGGTTGTTGCGGTGTAAAGTGTTCAGTAGCGCCTCCCAGAGGGGAGAAGCTGAAACAGGTGATGGGTCTCCTGAGGTGTAGACATTGGTGCAGAGGGAAAAGAGCAGTGGGGCGAGCACACTTCCCTGGGGGACGCCAGGGCCGATGATCCGGCAGCCTCACCTGCTGCCACCAGGGAGTTAGTGTTCCAATGACAGCTGTGGGCACACTGGGCTTATAGAGTACATTCGTTTAGAACATGTATTCATATCAGTATGTTGCTGCATGTTCACCAGAGTGACGCTACTTGCTGTTTTTTCCAACAAGCAATAAAAAATGCCAGTTCACGGACAAGCGGTTCAAAGTTTTTCATGAATACATTTAAGTTGTTAGCATAGTTTCAATGCGCTCTGACAACAAATGTCACATAGGATAACACAAAATCTTTCACTGCCAGCTCCCCCCTATCGTTGTTGTTTGTTGGCCCTTTCTCCAGATGGCCAGTCAGCCCGAGGTTAACGGTCTGTCAGTCAGGATGGAGGACGGCTGTGATGAGCAAAGGTGATTACAGACTACATGGCTGGCCGCACTAGAAAGACCAATAAACCAATAACATAATTTATATTAAAATACATGTCAACTGTTGTAAAATGAATGCAATCAATGGCTGGATGTAATGCCAATGGCTGGAAGGGAGAAAAAGCATTTGTTTACATCATTTCCCATTTATATCTTTCCTCAGTTTTGTTATGGAAAGTAATTACTCCTCTAACTCCTCTGGTGTTGCTTGTAATCCAATGTCGGTAGTTTTTAATCACTGAACTATAGTTCTATAACACATATTTTCATTCAGAGGCATGTATGGCATGAGAATATTCCTCCTAATAACACAAGCCAGTAGACCTAAAAGCAAACAGCAAGGATATGTAAACCAGATCACGTTGATCATTTTAATAATTGCATAACATGCTCAATTACATAAAGAATCATAACCTTGCCAGAAACCTGTGAAATACTGGAAAACCCTTATATGCAAATAGAAAACATGCAAAAGCTTCATACCTGCATCACATAAGCAATGATGAAATGTTACATAAATAGGATACCAGAAAGATTTCAGTCAGACAATCAATGATGTCGTCAACGTGAGGAGGTCACCTCTGATCTGTTTTGTTTTCACAATATTTTCAAAACCGTCAAAATGTTGACTGAAGCACACCCAAAATCACCCACCAGTCCGGCTTAAAAGTAGCCCAGTTGGGCGGGAACCATCCCAATCTGGCACCACTGGTATAAACCTGAACTTGTGGAACACAAGTGCTAAACAGGAATGACTAAAACAATACAAACACTCTGTATTGTAACACTTCCATAGGATTGACCCCGGGATTTATTACCATACACGTGGCTTCCTGGTACAAAATCTATCTCCAACGTGTTCTGTAACTACAGCGAGTGTGAGAGGGAAGCCTCTTGTGGGTAATAACGCTCAGCCCTCTGAACACAGAACGCCTCCGGCATTTAGTGACATTAAGAAGGGTCATTCGGTTGTCATTAAACTGGGAAAGGAGGTGTTTCACTCCCAGTAAATGGCACCAGATGTAACATTTGCTCTGAAATGAACAAATATATGACTGAAAGTATATTCTGCATGCATTTGTATGCTAAACAGTGTGAACATTTAACACGTTATCAGCATAGTGGAAGTCGGCAGCAACTGAAGACTATATATGAGTAATATACTGCATATGGTTGAACTGACATTAGGCCTGAAAGAACATTTCAAAACGACGATAAAACTGCAGAATTAAGTCTAGAAACACTTATAAGATGATAATTACAAGAAGACAACAATCTGCCCACATAACCGGGAACATAAAGGAGGACCCAAGAGCTAAAAAGATAGAAATCATCTTTAGGGATGATAGCTTAGCCACTTTTCACCGTTCTCCCACCACTTCCACTGAATCCAGGAGGCAAACCAGGACACAGCTGGCCTCCTTAACCAGTCCATTAAGACTCGTCTCAGAAGAGGACAAATGAGTCCAGATCAGCAGGTAGAGTCTGCTCTGTCCATCTTTGTGAGATGCATAGAGATGAAGAGACCCTGGATAATAACGATTATGATAAATAATCCATCCATTATCATTCACTGTTGATCCCAGCTGTCATTGGGCGAAGGCAGGGTTCACCTGGACAGGTCGCCAGTCTATCACAGGGCCGACATGTAGAGACAGACAGGTAACCAGTGTATCACAGGGCCGACATGTAGAGACAGACAGGTAACCAGTGTATCACAGGGCTGACATGTAGAGACAGACAGGTAACCAGTCTATCACAGGGCCGACATGTAGAGACAGACAGGTAACCAGTCTATCACAGGGCCGACATGTAGAGACAGACAGGTAACCAGTGTATCACAGGGCCGACATGTAGAGACAGACAGGTAACCAGTCTATCACAGGGCTGACATGTAGAGACAGACAGGTAACCAGTCTATCACAGGGCTGACATGTAGAGACAGACAGGTAACCAGTCTCTCACAGGGCCGACATGTAGAGACAGACAGGTAACCAGTCTATCACAGGGCCGACATGTAAAGACAGACAGGTCGCCAGTCTATCACAGGGCCGACATGTAGAGACAGACAGGTAACCAGTCTATCACAGGGCCGACATGTAGAGACAGACAGGTAACCAGTCTATCACAGGGCCGACATGTAGAGACAGACAGGTAACCAGTCTATCACATGGCCGACATGTAGAGCCAGACAGGTCGCCAGTCTATCACAGGGCTGACATGTAGAGACAGACAGGTAACCAGTCTATCACGGGGCCGACATGTAGAGACAGACAGGTAACCAGTGTATCACAGGGCTGACATGTAGAGACAGACAGGTAACCAGTCTATCACAGGGCCGACATGTAGAGACAGACAGGTAACCAGTGTATCACAGGGCCGACATGTAGAGACAGACAGGTAACCAGTCTATCACAGGGCTGACATGTAGAGACAGACAGGTAACCAGTCTATCACAGGGCTGACATGTAGAGACAGACAGGTAACCAGTCTCTCACAGGGCCGACATGTAGAGACAGACAGGTAACCAGTCTATCACAGGGCCGACATGTAAAGACAGACAGGTAACCAGTCTATCACAGGGCTTACATGTAGAGACAGACAGGTAACCAGTCTATCACAGGGCTGACATGTAGAGACAGACAGGTAACCAGTCTATCACAGGGCTGACATGTAGAGACAGACAGGTAACCAGTCTATCACAGGGCCGACATGTAGAGACAGACAGGTAACCAGTCTATCACAGGGCCGACATGTAGAGACAGACAGGTAACCAGTCTATCACATGGCCGACATGTAGAGACAGACAGGTCGCCAGTCTATCACAGGGCTGACATGTAGAGACAGACAGGTAACCAGTCTATCACAGGGCTGACATGTAGAGACAGACAGGTAACCAGTCTATCACAGGGCTGACATGTAGAGACAGACAGGTAACCGGTCTATCACAGGGCTGACATGTAGAGACAGACAGGTAACCAGTCTATCACAGGGCTGACATGTAGAGACAGACAGGTAACCAGTCTATCACAGGGCTGACATGTAGAGACAGACAGGTAACCAGTCTATCACAGGGCTGACATGTAGAGACAGACAGGTAACCAGTCTATCACAGGGCTGACATGTAGAGACAGACAGATAACAAGTCTATCACAGGGCTGACATGTAGAGACAGACAGGTAACCAGTCTATCACAGGGCTGACATGTAGAGACAGACAGGTAACCAGTCTCTCACAGGGCCGACATGTAGAGACAGACAGGTAACCAGTCTATCACAGGGCCGACATGTAAAGACAGACAGGTCGCCAGTCTATCACAGGGCCGACATGTAGAGACAGACAGGTAACCAGTCTATCACAGGGCCGACATGTAGAGACAGACAGGTAACCAGTCTATCACAGGGCTGACATGTAGAGACAGACAGGTAACCAGTCTATCACAGGGCCGACATGTAGAGACAGACAGGTAACCAGTCTATCACAGGGCCGACATGTAGAGACAGACAGGTCACCAGTCTATCACAGGGCTGACATGTAGAGACAGACAGGTAACCAGTCTATCACAGGGCTGACATGTAGAGACAGACAGGTAACCAGTCTATCACAGGGCTGACATGTAGAGACAGACAGATAACAAGTCTATCACAGGGCTGACATGTAGAGACAGACAGGTAACCAGTCTATCACAGGGCCGACATGTAGAGACAGACAGGTAACCAGTCTATCACAGGGCTGACATGTAGAGACAGACAGGTAACCAGTCTATCACAGGGCTGACATGTAGAGACAGACAGGTAACCAGTCTATCACAGGGAGACATGTAGAGACAAACAGGTAACCAGTCTATCACAGGGCTGACATGTAGAGACAGACAGGTAACCAGTCTATCACAGGGCTGACATGTAGAGACAGACAGGCAACCAGTCTATCACAGGGCTGACATGTAGAGACAGACAGGTAACCAGTCTATCACAGGGCTGACATGTAGAGACAGACAGGTAACCAGTCTCTCACAGAAATGTTTGCACATGAATATAAAATAGCTATTTTAGAGTGAATGAATGAGAAGTGATCAAAGTAGGAACTATATCTAAAGGACTGTGGACCCTATCAGAGCTGAAGTGGACCAGAACAGAACTTTTTTCCAAATTAACTGACAACTTTTCTGTTAGTCCATGTTTTGGTTTGGTTCGTTAAAAGAGAACCGAATGTGAAAACAACATAATTTTACACAATTATGATTCAAAAAGGTTGTGGGCCTAAACAGCTACTCATCCACCGTTATCATCCTGTGTCATTAGCATCATGGACGTACTGCAGAATAAAACTTGTGGAGTTTCACACCAGCCCAAACAAGCCAGAAAGGGTTTGTGTGAACCAAACAGGTAAGAAAGAATAGTTGAAAGCCCAAATGTAAATTGAGGTCCACAACTGCATCTGCCTTTCTGACTTGATGATCCTGAGTCATAGCGACACATAGGAACACTTTGTTGAAGGTTCAGTATACGTTATTGTATCTCGACACGCAGCAGGTAGAAGAGGGGGAAGCAATTAATATTCTCACTGAGCAGACAGCAGAAATAATTAATTAAGCTGTAGTCCTCTTCTGCACACTAGCATTCCATTGTACGGCTCTGACACCTTGCATGTATTCACCAGGCCACAAACCTCATGGAGACCTTGAGTTGCATTGTTTTTCATGGTGGGTTATGTAATACCTCTGGCCTTCCATGTTCTTTTCAGCTCAGTTAAATACAGTAATACAGGAGAATAAGTGGACAATCCATTATGAATCTCTCTCTGAAACCCCACAATTGGAATTTAGACTTAATGCTTGCTTATTCAATTATTTTTTAAATGCAGGAGCATGACTGTAAGTGAGGGAACGTTAACATGTCGAGGCCCAAAATTAGACTGTTTTACTGCATAAAAAGCGACCGGCGGGACAAATTCACCTTCCATTGCATAGCGGATGTTTTTTTTATTTTATTTTTATCCAGATTTGTGGATGCTGTACTACATCAGCAGGATACGCTTCAAACAAAGACATCAGTGTATCATCCCTGTGCACGCTCAAAAGGATGAAAACATGTTTCAACATCCAGACTCCAAAACAAAACTGTTGCAATAAAACACAATGTTTACGTGCAGTCAGGTTCAGTACACAGGAAGCCAGTGGGAGCAGGCAGACGAGACAAGAGGTAACGCACAAAAAAACTACAGTGCTGGAACATGAGACACGGAGCTACTAACGTTCAGACTACATGATATTTATGATGTGTATTTTTATTGTTTGGTCACTGTGTCAAATTAGTTGATCATCACTGGTTATGAGGGGAACTTAAATTACAATAAATTAGCTTTCAATATGTATCCATGACAAAAATCTATGTCTATTTATTACGGCTGGTTGACCAGCCTGACACATTTTAATTATACTACAGCAGCGACATATTAAACAGTGCACTGAAAAAGACCTGAGAAGTCAACTGAGCTCACTTTATAGTCCTCTACATAGTCCTCTACATAGTCCTCTATGTAGTCCTTTGTCCTATTCCTCTATGTAGTCTTCTATGTGGTCCTTAGTCCTATACATAGTCCTCTCCATAGTCCTCTATGTAGTCCTTATTCCTATAATAGTCCTATACATAGTCCTCTCCTTATTCCTATACATAGTCCTCTATGTAGTCCTTTGTGTAGTCCTTAGTTCTATACATGGTTCTCTCTGTAGTCCTCTATGTAGTCCTTTGTGTAGTCCTCTATGTAGTCCACAGTCCAATACATGGTCCTCTCCGTAGTCCTCTATTTAGTCCTTAATCTATACATAGTCCTCTATGTAGTCCTCTGTGTAGTCCTTAGTCCTTCCTTAGGTAAAGCACAAACGATGTCTAGTGTGATAACTCAGATGGATGTGTTCATGTACAATGCTCTTAAACCTATGTCGAGCAAATTAGTCGTTATTAATGGGTGCATGGATTCATGGATTTCCCAAATTAAGAAATGATTGTGTTAACATCTGCTGGTTATCTAAAAACAGTAAACAAACAGTAAATATACATATCAACACTATATCAAAAGAATACATAACATGAACAGTATAAATACACAATACATATAAACTAGTACAATTATCATATAAAATGAAGGATAACCTGTATACTATATACAGTAAACATATAGGGCCCTAGTTTCATGACGCAGATCAAAGGCGGATGGCACGCGTAACGGAAACTCAGCCTCTCGGACCAAAACATCTCCCTCTCTCTCCTGTTTTTTATAATATCAGCATTGTTATTATTATGATACGCACGCACAGCGCGAGATGCGCGTGGTGGGAGCGGCGGCGCTGCTTCTGTCATTGGGTTTGTCAAGTGACGGAACTTGCACTGGACCTCCCCTAACGCATTAAAGGAGAGGAGAGGAGCTCATTTGATTGGTGAAGATCTGAATCGGCTGTATTAATCCCAGTCCACGCCTTGTCTCCTCCTCGTCTCCCACTCACGCCTTCTTCTCCTCCCTCTTTCCCACTTGCGCGGGTGGGAGTGACGGGCGAGCCTGCGCGCCTGCGCGAGCCTGCGCGGTGCACGAAACTTGCAAAGTCCAGGCGGACACACCCCGTCGGCGTGGCGCACGTGCGCTGAGTGCTGACTGCGCCTGGTCTACGAAACTAGGGCCCATAATATCCATTAGACATATTATTTAATGTGTAACCCAACAGTGATCTCCAAACAAACACTTTATTTTCCCAACGATAACCCTGAGGGTTGTTTAGGGTTTCAGGTCTTAGTGGGGACACTGGGATTGGGCCTAAAGGTACATTCACACCAAATAGGAATTTGTGTAGAAACCAGACACTCGCTGCCATATTTATGTCTAGATGATGTTATTTTAAGTGTTGATGGATGCTTTTATCCAAAGTGACTTCCAGTAAGTGCATTCAACATTGAGGAAACTCAGAACGGCAAGAATCATGTAAGTACATTAGCTTAAAATATGCCAAACTACAGAGTGCTACATATAAGTGCAGGATGTAAGTGCAATTTAAAACAAAATATATATATTTATATACAAAAGTGTTAGTTTTGGGTTCATACTGCTGTAATTGCTGCTCAATTAAATACACAGAGCACCTGTGAATGATGTTATGATCTCACACATGATGATATTTTTTGGGACTTCCACATGTAAAAAGCAGCAGTAGTGGTTATTTCAGCCATGATGAAACATGATGTTGGTGTCTTCATAGAGGTAAGCCCCGCCTCCTCTCCAGCGGATCCAGCCAGAGAGCTCTGCAATATGATTTGTCTCCTTTCTGATTGACGACAGGAGAAGAATCTCAATGCTGATAAGCTTTCGTGTCACAGCATCAAGTCAATAATTCGCTTAAGTTGAAATATTTAAACTTGATCAAAGAAAAAAATTGTGTCACATTTGTATCACATTTGTGTCATATTTGCGTCTTTGCATTGACTTCATATGCAATGGCGCGGTGCGTAATATTGGCTTTGCGTTTGGTGTGAACGTACCTTAACTCTCCTGTCATTACAGACGCCGTTCCCCTCATCTGCCCAAAAATCAGCTCCTTCACCTCACCTGAACTTCCACACCTGGTCCTCATCTCCCTCTTCAACCACTGGTTCATATACCAGTCCAGATCCCCTAACCCTCTCCCAGAATATCCAGCATTCCACTTCCTGTCGCGTCCTGCCTGACTAACACCTTGCTTGGTAACACGTCTGTCTGGTTTGTGACTCCTGCTTCTTTTTTTGATTGACTGATTAAAATGACTTCGGTCATTGTATTGCTTCTGAAATTGTGCTCTTGAGTGAGTCATTCCAGTGTCTCATCCAGACACTAAGGATGCCTCGCACGTTGGTATCAGACGCCGAGGGCCGGGACACGTCTGCATGCGTCCCACTGGGAATGAGACTGAGCTCGCTGATCATCCGGTATGGTACTCTATCAAGCGAGGTAGTGTTGCGCTTCAGCAAGCCGGGAGGTGTTGCTGACCGAATTTTAGGAGTATTTCAGTGAGTGTGCACTAAAACAACATGTGAATGGAGCAGGAAGATCCCCCACGGCAGGTACTGTACACTGTTTATCACAATATGGATGCTCGAGAGAACACTTTTTTCCACACATAGCCTACTGTAAAGAAGACACTAGGTTGAACACAGGGGACTTACTTCCACGAATGCAAAATGCATTTCCCAGAAAGTTTTGTATTTTTTGGGCAGTCATGGATTAGTAATGATTTTTTTTGCAGCTGGAAAACCTTAGTCGTTGTCTACAAAGCCCCTGAAAGATCAAGGTGGTAATTTATTTTCAGAAATTAGTTTGTACTACCTCGCAATATGCAGAGAAAAGCTAAGAGACAATCAGCAGTTAGTTAACCTCGCTCTCTCACCTGACTGCTGCTGATGCTGTTTAATGAGATAATAAATCAAGTGAAAAGTAGGGTCATTTTCTCATAGACTTTCATCCACACTTCTTTATTATCAGACTTCTTTTTGTAACCAGAGTTGCCGCCCCCTGATGGTCTTTAGAGATAATGCAAGCTTAAGGCACTTTTGCCTTGACTTCACTTTTCAGAACCAGAAGTTGCGGCCTGGAGGCAACAGAAATCTATGCACGGTGACGCAAACATTTTTGTGGGGAAGAAAAAAGTTTTGCCAAAGTTCAGAGACAATACCCGACAGTATTATGTCATTGATGTGATCATATACAGCGAGGGCCACCAAGCTTTCTGAGACAGCTACCTGAAGGCTAAGGACTTTTATAAAGGGCTACTTGTTTGGTGTAATATCCCAAAGTAATATATGTTTGCTCAGTTTCCCTTAAAAATATGAATATTATGCTTGCCCAAGGACACTTCGACATGCTGACTAAACCCAGTTTTTCTCTGTTAATCTCGACAATTAAATGGGCTGCATGGTGGTGCAGTGGGTAGCACTCTCGCCTCACAGCAAGAGGGTCCTGGGTTCGATTCCTGGGTCGGCCCGGGTTCCTTCTGTGTGGAGTTTGCATGTTCTCCCCGTGTAAGCGTGGGTTCTCTCCGGGTTCTCCGGCTTCCTCCCACAGTCCAAAGACATGCAGGATGGGTTCATTGGTGACTCTAAATTGCCCGTAGGTGTGAATGTGAGTGTGAATGGTTGTCTGTCTCTACATGTCGGCCCTGTGATAGACTGGCGTCCTGTCCAGGGTGAACCCCGCCTTCGCCCAATGATAGCTGGGATCAGCTCCAGCCCCCCCCCCCCCGTGACCCTGAATACAGGATAAGCGGTAGAAAATGGATGGATGGAATCTCGACAATCTGATACATTTGATAGTAATGCAATATATAATTTTGTCTCACATTGTTACAAAGTTTTGTGTCTCCCAATGCATATCTTTCCCAGCTGAAAATGGTGTGCGTTTTTTTGAAAACACCCAGTTGACAGCTTTGGTTGCACCTGGTTGCTATGGAACATCCACAGAAGTAAAACTCACAGCATCAGAACTTGCTTTGGATGAAGCACGTAGGGAGGGAAAGACCTATGGGCTCAAGAAGTTGGACACATCTTGGAGAGTAGGGCCTACCATTGTTTGGTTGAATGTCCAGACCTGCTTCCAAGGCATTTCTCCCGCCCCTCCTCCACTGTGATTGGCCAGCTAGGTAAATAGTGATAGTGATGAGCTCAACGTTTTACAGAAAGTTGAACATTTTTCAACTCTCTGTGATGAAAACGTGAGACAGAAAAGCTTTACTTGGCAGAAGTTTGGTACACAGGAGATCGCAAACAAAACAGGCGTGAGGTGAAAAAGTGCGAAGAAAAATCATGGTCCACGGGAAATCAAGCAAAGTTCACTAATTCTGGGTAATTGGCACGAGGAAGTATGCTCGACATGGAGGAACTAAGACGAACTGGCAACGAGAGACAGGATACACAGGGTTTGCATACACAGAGAGCAGGGGTTAATTGGAGACAGGTAAAACATAGCGGCAGGGCCGACCATAGGCTGTACGTGGACTCTGTCATTATGACGTCACCTATTGGTTTATGGAAAAGCGGCAGCCTTACTGCACCTGCTCCATCTGGCTCCAGGTGAGAAACTGTTAACAGTTTGACTCTAAATTAACTAAATGGACATTATGCTGTTTTGACGAAGATTTGAAACTAACATTTGAGACCATAAACTGTAAATCAAGAGATAATAAATGTCAAGTTCTGTGTGTTTGTGACCACAACTCTGCCCCAACTTGAAAAACTGCTTGATCAACTGTCGAAGGATGCAAAGGACAACTCAATTCTTCTTCTTTGATTTTTATTTTCTTGAAGATGGCTTTGGGTTTGATGGTTTCAAGAGACATAAACAGAACGATGGAATATGAGGGAATGGAATAGGTTGATAACCTTCAAGATAAAAAGAAAAAACATGCATTAATCTCAAATTAATTCCAATAAACATTTTCCCTCAAAGTTTTCCTAAAGAATAAATGTTACCGTTACTTAATTCTCAAATGAACAAAGTCATTCACGTTTGGCCTAGGATCTCAAACCAATATAATGATTAAAGTAACAATATACATACTTAATCATTAAGTTCACATTAAGTTTCAATAAAATACATAAACTTAAATTGGCATAACAAAAATGATCCATCTTAAACTGCATCTTACTTATTACTTTAACCAAATAGTCATGGAGAAGCATGACCTCAACACATCATCCACATTCAAAGTTGTTTTTCCTACCAGTTGCATCTTCTGGTTGATCAGGTGCTGCGGTCATGCCCTGGGTTCAGGGGCAGGTGAGAGGCTAACTGAGCTACCTCCAAACATCTCATGCCATGCTTTTCCAGTGGGTGCGCAGGCGAATATGGTCCCTGTAAGGGCACTTTCCAAGAGTTACACCAACTTATTTTGCATGAGGTCGCCCCCTACAGGCTTGGAGTGCATCAGAGTGTGAATGTCCTCTTGTGAATGAATTGGGATTTGACACAACAATATATCAATTGAGAAGTAAAGTTATTTTCTCATCGGCTTCTTTTTACAACCAGAGGAGTCGCCCCCTGGTGGCCATTATGGACAAGTTTAAGGCACTTCAGTTTTGGCTTTGTGTTTCTGAACTGGAGGTTGCCGCTGGAAACTGGCAGGAAGTGGAACATCTGACCCAAGAGGACAGGTAAATAACAGAATAAAACAGACAAACATGAAAATGACAAGATTATGGTTTGTGATGGAGTGTGTCAGCAAATACATGGCACTATCAATTCAAAACTGCCTGCCTAGAGGCAAAAGACACTGACTGATTTTTACCAATGACTTGTGCTATTTTAGGAAAGTGACTTATTGGCCCCCTGAGGGTGACCAGGTCGCCATGTTGGCCACCTCGGGTTCAGTATGTTGAATCAGGGAAGGAAATAGGACAAGAAAAGAGAGAAAGAACAGCATTGTCAGGGCTAACTAGGCACTGGTTCTCTAAATTATACAAATGTCCAGATTGATTCGTTGGCCTATTCTCTAACAGACTATCTCTCCAATGAGCATCTACTTGGATCAGGGAAGGTTTGTGTAGAAGGTCTATGGTGAAATACAGAGCTTAAGGTTGAATATGTTTTAATACAACAGCTGTGTGACATCTTTGAAAGTACTGTATCCTCATTTGTAACCAATACAGCAACTTGTAGTTCAACCATGAATCCTGAGCTGCCAACTTTCCAACTTAGTTTGGAGTCTGATGTTTTATTGGCAAGGCTGTTGCATTTATGAGCACAGGCCTCCTTAGACATTACCCACCGTAGACATGGGGGTCATCAATCCTCAACCCGCAGGAATTTTGTTCAAAATGTTCAGCAGCCGTGTTTATAATTTTAAAGCATTTAGAGATGAAAAGTGTTTATTGAATGTTCCATCTTTGTTTTTTATACGTCGATGTCCTGTCCAGAGATCCAACAGCTTTAATGTGTTAAAATATGTGTTGATTCCACAAATGAATCATCCCGTGTTGATTTTGACAGCCCCAAATATAATATATTTGGAATATTTCTACGTTCTCAATAATAGTGGAATGTGAGTATGCATGTAAACGTAGTGAGTGATGAATAAGCATGGTTGATCAGCAGACTTGTCAAAATCCAGACATCACAGCCTAAATGATTCTCATTAATCACCCTGCATTCACATAACAAGTTGAACCCGCTAACTCACTGTATTTGTGATCATTTATATTTGTGACGGCAACAGAAACTTTATTCTACAACATGATGATTATATAGAAAAAAAATCAGTTTTTCTCTGCATGAGAAAATGCAGGTGTGATGTGATGTTACATCTCAATTAGGGGTGTGAATCTTTGGCTTCACAGTGATTCGATTCGATTAATGATACAGTAGTTTTTTTTTTGTAACGATTCGATTCTGTAAACCACGATTCGATTCAGTAACTTGTAACCAAAATTCTATATCCATTAAATAAACATGCAATAATGCGAGTGAGACTATCTGTATTCTACTTAAAGGTGAAGAATAACATATTTATTCTAGAAAAAGTAGTCCTGCATAATATTGTATGCCGAATACAAAAATGTAATTAAACACTGCTCAGTTATTTTTAAAATTTTTCAATAGACTACATGCTGGCAGGGGAGAGTTTGTCTTAAACCTATTAAAACATTAATCATAGAATAAGTAAGAATCACGATTCATCCGATTAAATGCATTTATATCGATTATTGGTGAAGCCAAAATGATTCATTCTATTTATTTATTTTAGTAGATCGATTTAGTAGAATCTATAGGACTGAACCGTTACACCTCTAATATCAATCCTTAAAAACCCCCTAAAGATCACCACTTGCTACTGCAACATTTTATCTCACCTTAACCAAACAGCAGGACTGCTTGGTTACATTTCACCGCATTAAAATTCCTTCAGCACACTTTGTATGTTTATGGCCCCAATTGCAGCGAGACATGACCATTTGAGAGCCTTGGTAGCCCCGTGGTTACAGGACATAACCAGACCGTCCTGGGTTTGAATGTGGTATCAGAACCTTTGTTGCATGTCAAACCCCTTTTTCTCTCTCTCCTCCTTTTCTACACCGTCCTCTGTCCAGCTAAAAAAAAGAGGCAGTAATGCCACAGAGAAAAAAGACTTTTGCACTTAAACACTTGCAGCAAAAGGGATGAGAAAGGACAATATGTAGACCTTATCCCTGGGATGGACTAGGACTAAAAAGTGACCCTGGTAAGTTGTTGCTAAGCCCCTCTTGCCGATGACTTCAACTACGTTTATTACACACTCCAGCACCTGTCGCCTGCCATCTTACTGCCACTTAACAAGCTCTCCATGTCTGCTTCAGAGGCCCTTAAAGCATACGCTTCAGCACCATCTTCTCATGCTCCTCTATACGTTGTTGGACACGTTTCCCGTTTTTCATGCCAGTGATGAAAGCATCGCTGGCAGTAGGCTTTACAAAAATGAAAACTTTCCACACCAGTGTCTCCTTCACTTTATCTGTAAATCAATTTGCACATTGTAAATCATTGTTCTCTTTTAACTAATTGTTTGTAAACTGTCACTTTATCATGTAATGCTGCTATGACGTGTGTTGCTGCCTTCTTGGCCAGGTCACCCTTGTGACAGAGATCCTGATCTCAATGGGTTTTTTATCTTGTTAAATAAAGGTTAAATAAAAAAAAAATTCTTCTCTTCTTCTGTTCGCTCTCTCAATCCGCTGTGGTTGGAAACTTGAAAAACATTTTTGAGTTGTTTGACTTAGGGTGTAAAATAATCAAAGGGGGCGAGCCTAACCTTGACATTAAAGGTCCCATATTATGAAAAACACGTTTTCTCTGGTCTCTACACCTATCAACTGGTCCTCCCTGAGCCTGTCAACTACAAGGATGAGGAAAACAAGCGACTCCTGCATGGTCTCTGGTACAACGGCGCCTCTATAGGCTGTTCAGATTCAGCTCCTGTTGTTACATAACGAAGGGAGTCATTTGTATAGGCCGAACTCCTCTGCACGATGATAGGAGATATCCGAGAGGGGGCGTTTCGCAACACAGCAGGGAGAGTGCAGCTCGACTTACCGGTTGTGGCGCTGGGTGATCCGGCTGCTCCGTGAATAAATCGCGGTGTCAGTACCGGTGGTCGTGGCCGAAAAAGTTGCACCGTTTCAAAATAATGACGAAAATGAAACTATTGACACAAACGCAAATGAGCATGTTTCAATGTGTGTGTATCTTGTGGAACTGATGGATGATGACATGTCTGATGATGATCTGTTAAGAGTTTCAGAAAAAAGAAAAACATCTGAATCAGGGAGCCTGGAGTCAGCATCTAAAAGAACAGCCGAGTCGGAGAGTGATTTCTGCCTGACTCAGGAGGAGCAGCAGACTCCATACTCTATGGAAAAAATTAAAACGTTTTTAGGGATTACAAAAGGAGCCAGACTTCCTGTTGTAGAGGAGCACTTTTCCGACCTGAAACTGTTCATTCAGTCAGCTCGCCCTCTCACCAGGAAGTCTGGCCAGTCCAAAGACGGTCCTCCCGGGCTCTCGGACCTGTTTCTAAGATAAAAGCACAAATCAGTAATGAAGGACAAGAGTGTTAATCACAACACCCTGTGTTTTTATTTACTGACATGTTTTATCACTGTCATCCCCTTTTTAAGCTCCTCTCCATCAATGTGTGATTTTAACATCAGCATTTTAAACTTGAACGGAGCCAGAGCTGATTTTAAAAGAGCATCTCTTTTTAAGTTGATGGAGTTGAGGAGGATAGACGTGATGATGGTGCAGGAGACCCACAGCACAGCAGACAATGAGAGTGACTGGAGGAGGGCTTTTAATGGGGAGGTCGTTTTAAGCCACAAATCCAGTCTGAGCGGAGGGGTGGGGATTTTATTCACCAAAAACTTTTTATCCATTTCCTTTATCACTGAGGAAATAATCCCAGGTGTTTTATTGAAAGTTCAGGCACAATATGAGAACATAAAGCTTGTGTTTTTAAATGTCTACGCGCCCACCAGTGGGGTGGATAGGGTGGCATTTTTAAACATTTTAAGTGATACTGTTAGAGACTGTGGAGGGGATGACTTTCTGTTTTTAGGGGGGGATTTTATCTGCACAGTTGATCCAAACCTGGACAGGAACCATCCAGAGCCACATGCTGCTTCATCCCACAGGATCAGACAGCTAATAGAAAACCACGAGCTGTCTGACCTGTGGAGATTTTTTAACAGAGACCACCGGCAGTACACCTGGAGCCACACAAGGGGGAACCTTTTATCTCTGGCCAGACTGGACCGCATCTATTGTTTTAAACACCATTTAAATATTTTTAAGGGGTGTTTTATTCAGCCTGTGGGTTTCACTGACCATTGTCTCGTCTCCTGCTCTGTTTTTATAAAAAATGTTCGTGTAAAAAGCGCCTATTGGCATTTTAACACGGCTCTTTTAAAAGACCAGGCTTTTAGAACTGCTTTTAAGTATTTTTGGTTTTCACACAGGGAGAGCAGACCTGCCTTCACCAACATTCAGCAGTGGTGGGACTTCGGAAAGACCCAAACCAAGCAGCTCTGCATGCAGTCCACTCGCAATGTCACGAGGGACTTAACCCAGTCTATGAAGGATCTGGAGAGTCAGGTAGAAGAACTACAGTCTCTAGCAGCTTCTACAGGAGATCGAGGGCATTTAAACTCCCTCAAGTCCAAACAGTCGGCCATTGCCAATCTGCTGGGTTTTTCAGCACAGGGGGCGCTGGTCAGGTCGAGGTTCCTGAATATATCACAGATGGACGCCCCCTCCCAGTTCTTCTTCGGGTTGGAGCAGAAAAATGGACAAAGGAAGATCATTCACTCTTTACGAACGGGTAGCGGCTCTGAAGTCTCAGACTTGTCTGGGATCAGGAAGTTTGCTGCCGGTTTCTACAGAAACCTCTTTAAGAGTGAATGGTCAGATAATCCAGATGTGCACAGCAGTTTCCTCAGTGGTCTCCCTCAGGTCAGCACAGAGGCCAACTCGCAGCTGGCAGCAGGGTTGACCCCACAGGAGCTGCTCTCTGCAGTAAACAGCTTGGAGAGTGGCAGAGCTCCAGGGATAGACGGCCTTCCTGCCGAATTCTATAAGTCCTTCTGGTCCATCATAGGACCAGACCTGCTCGAGGTCATCAACGCAAGTCTCCAGGATGGAAGACTCCCTCTGAGCTGCAGGAGGGCCGTCATCACCCTGCTGCCGAAGAAGGGAGACCTACAAGACCTGAAGAACTGGAGGCCGGTCTCCCTGCTGTGCACGGATTATAAAATCCTGTCCAAAACTCTGGCCCTGAGACTGAGAGAGGTGATGGCGTCCATTATCCACCCTGACCAGACCTACTGTGTGCCCCGCAGGCTCATCAGTGACAATGTCACTTTGATTCGAGATGTTTTGGACCTCTCCAGTTCATTGGGTATAGAGACCGGGCTTATTTCCATAGACCAGGAAAAGGCTTTTGACCGGGTTGAACACCAGTACTTATGGCAGACTCTGTCTGCTTTTGGGTTCAACCCAGGCTTTATAGCCATGATCCGGGCCCTCTATACTGACATTGCGAGTATCCTTAAAATAAATGGCGGGCTGAGTGCTCCTTTTGACGTCCAGAGGGGGGTGAGGCAGGGCTGCTCTCTCTCTGGTATGTTGTACTCTCTGGCCATCGAGCCTCTGCTTCACAAATTAAGAGGAAAATTAAATGGTGTGTACTTCCCCCAGTGTGATGGCCCTTTTAAACTATCTGTCTATGCAGATGACCTCATTGTGATGGTAAGAACACAAAGTGACATAGACGTTTTAACACAAACTGTAAAAGATTTTGGTTTTATCTCCTCTGCAAAGGTGAACTGGGGGAAGAGCGAGGCTCTGATGGTCGGAGAGGAGCTGGGGGATCGGCTCAGGCTGCCTGGTGGACTGGTCTGGAGGAAGGAAGGGCTCAAGTACCTAGGGGTCTTTCTGGGGGATGAGACCTATAAAGGTAAAAACTGGGAAAATGTGGTTGAGAAGGTGAAGGGGCGCCTCTGTAGATGGAAATGGATTTTGCCTAAAATGTCCTACAGAGGTCGCACCCTGATCCTGAACAACCTGGTCTCATCCACCCTGTGGCACCGGCTGGCCTGTGTCAATCCTCCAGTTTCTCTCCTAACAGAGGTACAACGGGTTTTAGTAGATTTCTTTTGGGACAGGATGCACTGGATACCACAGAGTGTCCTGTTCCTTCCCAGGGAGCAGGGGGGGCAGGGCCTTATCCATCTGGCTAGCAGGGGCGCCGCCTTCCGCCTCCAGTTCCTCCAAAGGATGCTGACTGGGCCAAAGGACACTCTGTGGAGACCCCTATCGCAGTGCATCCTGAAACATTTTAACAGCCTGGGTCTGGATTTTAATTTGTTCTTAATGAAAAACAACACGGTAATGGCACCCTCTCTTCCTAGTTTTTACAAAAGTGTTTTTATTGTTTGGAGCATTTTAAACAGGGAGCGGAAACAGCAGGGGGACTCCCTGCACTGGCTGCTGCGAGAGCCCATCCTGTACGGGACCCGGATCAACCATCCCAGTTGGGCATCGGCCACCCTGTCCAGGTTGCTGCAGACTGCAGGGATCTCCACACTGGGCCAAGTGGTGGAGTTGGTCGGACCCAAATTGGACAACCCTGCTGAGCTGGCAAAAAGACTGGGGATAACATCTACCAGAACTACAGAAAAGATCTTGGATTACTGGAAGCAGCAGCTGACCGGGCACAACATCCAGCTTTTAACAGACTTCTCAGAAGGATCCATCTCCCCCGACCCTGAGGACCCCTTTCCTGCCATTTTTCTGACTGTGGATTTTAAAGACTGCTCTGGTCCCCTGTTAGAGCCAGGACACCTAGTCCCCCTGGAGGGGGCCCCTGGCAAGGCTCTTTACAAACTAATGGTGAAAACGCTGAACCGGAAAAAACTAAATGAGCGGGCAGACACTCCCTGGAGGGGCTACCTGTGTCTTGCCCCGGAATCCAGCCCACAGTGGAGGTCCTTGTACAAACCTCCACTGTGCAAAAGACACGGGGACCTGCAGTGGAGGGTCCTGCATGGGATTTTAGCAGTCAATTCTTTCCTTTCAGTTTTAAACAGGGCATTAGATGACAAATGCCCATTTTGTGACGAGAGGGAAAACATTTTTCACTGCTTTTATGAGTGTCATCGTCTGTCAGCACTGTTTCTCTTTTTACAAACTGTTTTTATCAGTTTTAAAGAGAGTTTTAACAAACAGGTTTTTATTTGTGGTTTTAGATACACTCGCCAACAAAAACACAAAAGCCAGCTTTTAAACTTTGTTTTAGGCCAGGCCAAAATGGCAGTGTACATAAGTCGAAAGAGGAAGGTGGAAGAAGACCTCCATATCGAGCCGGTCCCTGTCTGTACAGGTCTTATTAAATCCAGACTCCTAATTGATTTTAATTTCTACAGAACAGCAGGCGACCTGGACTCTTTTAAAGATCTCTGGTGCTGGCAGAACGCTCTGTGCTCTGTGCTCCATAGGAAAAATGTTTTATGCCAATTACCTGTTGTGATTCTTTTATTAATTATTTATTTGTGTAGATGTGGTTTTTTTAACTAACTTTTTTGTGTGTTTTTTTTTGGAAAACCAAATTGTGAACTAGTTTTTTAAGAAAACCTGCCACAATAAAAGTTGGTTTCAAAAATCTCTCTCTCTCTCTCTCTCTCTCTCTCTCTCTCTCTCTCTCTCTCTCTCTCTGTGTTTGTGTGTGTGTGTGATCTTAGTGCATCTCCACCTGCACAGCTTCCTGAGAGGATGGCAGCGAGCATGAAGCTAACAACGCTCGCCTACAGAATAGTACACTCACATTTCACTTCACCAGTCACACAGCGGACTATAAACATAAACACAATCAATCACGGGCACAGTCCTGTGTAAAATGGTCAGTGAGTGATGAATGGAGGGGGGGGGGGGTTAGCAGGGAGCTGAGCCATTTTATGGATTGTTTCAAACAACACGAACACTTCGCAGCAGTGGCGGGCTTCAGCCTGCTTGATTATTTTTCGTGTGATCGATTTTCATTGTGAGACATCCCTCGGGTTTATGACACGCCCGAGGCTCGGTGCATTCTTAGTTCATACATCTCAGCACAAAACCTCCCTGATCCTTTTCAGATCACTCGCACCGAATCAAACTTACCATGTACCTTTTCATAACCGCGTCCCACTGGGCTAACATCGGGCGCGGCTGCAGGACTCACACATCGCAGGCCGACCTCCCGATTTAACAGTCTTCATGTCAAAGGATTTAAGGGTATTCAGATGTATTATATTTAGGTTGGTGATCAAATGTTTGACAGATTTCACCAAAGTAATGCTGTACGAATAAATAACTGTAATTCTTCTAATATAACAAACATTCATTTAGTTTTTTCTAGTCACACTCCCTCTGTGTGTGTTGTTATCAGACAGCTGATAATAGGAGTAACAAGCATAGCATCTACCTATGGCAAGCCTTTTTAACATTTAATTGTCAGACGGAATGTGCATTTAATATAAATTAAATATTATGTATGTTACTATGAAAAGGCAGTCTATATCACCATTGATGTGTATTGGGATTTAAAATATGTACATTTGCATTTTTGTTATCTGCAATAATATCTTTAAGAAATACTGCCATTTTAGATCTTTAACCCAACTGTTGTCTTAATTAGATTTTCAGATATTCAAAATTAAAAAGCATTCTAAATATCAATAGTGTCATTTTAAATATCCAAAATATATTCTGGCAAATTAAAATACCTTTTTCAGATTGTTACAAGTAGAATTAATTGTGTCAAATAATATGCCATATTGACTCAGTTATGACAAGACTGTAAAAACTAAAAGTGCCTGGAATATCCAAGGAAACTACAAATATATTTGAGGTGTTTCAAGAAACCATTTACGCATGATGAGGTTACTCATATACAATGACGGATTATAATAACTTAAAACTACATTGAAGGTGCTACACATGATGCCACTGGTTGGTTTTCCTCCCCGATTTCTTGAATCACCAGCAGCCACAGCTCGACACAGCATGAATTTTCAACATTTACCCACATTTTGTTAATATCTGCAGAGGGCTCCAGGGGAGGGAACTAGATTCATGCTTTTTTTAGTTGCATTGGAGTCTACAAACATCTTTAGGCTAGCAGAGATCCTTAATTCAAACTGCACTGTGCATCTTTAGGCAACATCAAACTGAGAGACATCTCTCCCTCCTGGCTTTTCAGCTGCTGAATCGTTCAACGTCTGTCCTGATGGTCTTATTGGTGTCTTGGTGTTCATCCTCCAAGAAGGCATTTTGGTTTGGGTCAAAGGAGCTGTAGCACTATGATTGAGGGTGTAACATGCAACAATTTCTTTAAAAAGACAATGTATAGATTGATTCTAATACTATCACTCTCAATCATCACCTCCCACTAGAATTTAAGGAGACCCCTCTGTTGGCAGTCTCTTTTTTTCCTGTTCTTTCTCCCTGTTCAAGACTCTGCTGGGCATCAACAGACAGCATAGAGATGCTAACTCTATACGGTATTCCTCAAAGAACCTTATTACCATAATTAGAAAGACATCACATCCACAAGTGTGATAAGTGTCATCTCTCTATGCAGCTACGATGTCTGTGTGTTCAGTACCAGGATGCAACGTTACTATAACAACAGGTCTCTCTCCTTTCACTTCCCGGCTGATAAGAGTCGCTGGATAAAACACATCAGCTAAGATAACGTTACATTAGTGATGGAAAGTAGCTAAGCTAGCTAGCTAGCTAACAAGCTAACGGCTAAGAGGTGTAGTTCACACAAAACTAAATGATACAAAGACAAACCAATGACAAATTGGGTTTTCCAGCCTGGAAAATGTATCTTTAGTATTAATAAAACAATATATTTGTACATGGTACAATTCAAACAGGATAAAAATATATTTTGTACTGTACTTTTCCTGGAATGAGATCCCATGGGCAACTCCAGAAGGGACCTCTCTATTTGGACCCGATGCAACCCCTCCGGCAATCAGCAGTATGTGCAGTACACCCGCTTTGTCCCTTGCTGTTCTGAGGCTCAACGTATCTGATACAAAGCCCCTGTCACAGGTATACTAATAATAAAAGGAGTTATATGCAGGGTTAGTCCCTCCCTCCAATCAAGTCTATTCACTACAGCTGAGATTGCCAAAACTAGGTAATTGCCCACTCAGTATGAACAGCTTCACAATAATTTAAACAAGCTATCTAGACCAGACTAAATATTACAACTAGCTCTACTCAGAGAATGCCCAGTATCTACAATTAGTTTCTGACTTACCAACAAGATACAAAGCAGCTTCCTTCCTTTCTTCAGACAAAATGTAGTTGAGTTATTTAAATAATAAGTCCAAACTCAGGGAGGCCACAAGGGCAAAAACACCTTCCAAAGAAAGGGAACAAGATAATCCACAGGTAACCAGAACTCACGCACACTACTCCAGAAAAACACCAGGAGACACAGGCAGGACAGATCAGGTATACATCCGTGGTACAACAGACGACCAAGCAAACACAGAAAGGAAACACACAGACTAAGTAGGCCTACACCAGGGTTGATTAGGTTCAACGACAGACAGGTGTGGAAACAAAAGGGCAGGCTATGGTGATTGGGGAGAACAAGAGGCAAGGCTGACAAGACAATGAGACACAGCTGGGAGACAAAAAATGAGTGAGTGAAAACAAGACAGGAAGCAAAACATGTGACAACACAAGACAGAAGGACTACAAAATAAAACCGAAAACCAAAACTACAAAACCCCACAGTCGGTTGTTAAATCACTGTGTTTTTATGTGCCTCTCTGTTTCCCCTGTGAGCCTCTCTGCTGTGTGCTGCTGTATCAGACAGGAGAGAGAGACAGGACACAGCAGGATAAGGTGTGCCTTGGCCCTGTCCATAGGAAGACGTTTTTTGTGGGTAAACATCAAGTCACAAGTCTTGTGCGTTTCGACCGGCCGTCCATATGGATCCGACGTTTTCGCTGCCTGAAACGCACTTTTTTGAAACCAGCTCTCAGGGTGAAAAAGAAAAAAACGACACCCCTCCGTTTCGTGTTCGTTTTCATGCGATGACGTCATCGCCCCGCCCCTCGAGTCTGACTTCTTCCCCCGCAACGTCTCGTAATAACAACAACAACGGTGGCCTACGTGCTCGTAGCAGATATTCTGCTCGTCTGTACGAAGGCATATTAGGGCCACTGTATGAAAAACAACGGAGCCGAGAGAGGGGGGCAATATTCCAGGAAAAAAGTCGCAGATATGCTACTTTTTTAAGATGCTAACAAACAACCGCTAGCTAACTTCCCATGAATGTTGGCATTTATTTGTCTAATTTATCCATCCCAACGTGTGACAACGCCTCGTCAAGGTCCTTAGGGTAACGGCTGTTGATGCTTAATGTTTATACGGGACAAATTGTCATCTTATGGGTGTTTATTGATAGGGTGGTCGGGTGGAGATTAGCCTAGCTCTCACGTGTTGCCATAGCAACGGCAAATATCCGGTCAAGCTCTGTCTCTTCTTCTGCATTTTTGTAGCAGAAATAGCGCCATATATACGTTTCGAATCATGCATAAGCATGCATTTGCCTCGCAAAACCGGTCATTTTGGGAAAAAAACGTCACAAATGCTGGTGATAACTTCCCTTTGCGACATGTCACATGACTTTAAAAACTTGCGGTATCTCCAGGGTACCTCCCTCCGCATGCTTTTCTGTGCAGATGGTCTCAAATAAGTGCGGACATAAGACACTCCCCTCAACGTTGCCCTAGTTGGTTAGAATTACCAGGTGGTATTTCCAACGTGAAAAAATTCATCAGCCTCCGTCAACAACGGGAGTTCAAATGCCTCGGCTCGAATTCGTCAGCGACGAAGAAAGCCAGCACCACTGGGTAGAACATATTCTTTGTGCAAAGTCCGTGAAGTTTCCCCAGGAGCGACAGTTTTTGTTATGTATATAATTATTAATAAAGTTTAAATAAAAAAAATAAAAATAAAAGTCCGTGAAGTGCACCTGTGTCCGACTTGACGTGGTGGGAACTTGACGTGCACTCAAGCGATAGAACACAGCAGCAAACCAGCTGCTGTGTTCTATCGCTTGAGTGCCATAGTCACGTTGACTTTGTTGTCCGACTTGACGGCGTTTGGCTGCCGTCTCTGTTAGAGCCCGCCCCCTCAGACACCTGCAGCTCTCGTCGGCGTGGTAAGTCAAGTCAAGTCAAGCCAAGACCATCCTGAACAAGGCTATTAGCTCTGTTAGAAATTGTTGTCGGTTCACATGATGACGTCACTTCCGGTTGTGGTCTACTTCTGGTTTGGCCGTTTTTGCGTGGCCACTGAAACAATGCAGCTAAGCCATGCTCCCTCAATGAAGCATCGTAGAGGCAATGCCTTTTCACCATGCTCACAGCGTATCAGAAATGTGACAGTAAATGATCAAACTTACTAGGACTCTGTCTTCATTGGCTACGGTTTAACTTGATGTTTAGTCAGAGTTACAACACTCCGTATGACATTATAGTTACGCACAATACAAAAAGTACACACACACACACTCTCTCTCTCTCTCTGTCACACACATACCAAACACACACACACAGGCTCAGAGGCAGATCGTGAGAGGAGATGGGGAAAAACCCTTTCAAATGCTCTCATATTGACAGCTGCATTAGTCCCAGTCGGCATTTATGATTATTTTTGATTTTTTGATCATATTCACTAAAGCCGACATTATGCTCCGATAGAACAACATAAATCATCCGGTTTTAGAAAAAAAAGCGCACCTCTACGTGCACGTAGAACCTGTTGTTTGTTTTGCAAAAAATCGACAGCGCCCGGATCAACCTGTCCAATCAGCACGCAGGGTTCGTGCACACACAGAGCCCCTCCCCCCTCGGGTCGTTCCACTATCACAGGGGGGAGGTGGAGGGAAGTAGCAACAAGCTTCCAATTCCTCGTAAAAAACGAAACCAGGAGGTCCAAAACAACCAAGGAAAAGAAAACACAAGTGGAAAAGAAGGAAAAAAAGAAAGATGGCGACGGTGCCCGTGATAAAACCAGAGTCAACATCAGACCCGCGTTTCCAAACATTCAAAATCTGACAGAGATCCACCGGACTTGCCGACTGGGACTTTAAGGTACAGTGTGTCGGATTTAAAGGAATATGGGGAATATTTGGACGTGAAAAAGAGCAGCATTACACATTTCTACTGTGGGTCAAAGTGTGTGTGTGAGTGTGTGTGCGTGTACACTGTTGCCCATAAAGTTGACAAAAAAACTCCTTTTATTCCTATTTAAATGCATCAGTAATCACTTTTCACCTGGTGCAATGATTACACCGTGTCCCAATTTCCCAGGGGAAATTAATTCATGCATTTAATTTCTTTGTCGCTATAAAAGACCAGACATTTGCAAATTATTCCAACTTCATGGGCGACCCTGTATATGCACTTCAGGACTGCAACAATGATGATACACACTTCCCTACCTCCTCTTCAAATAACAGTCGACAGAGTGGTGTCTCATCCAAGTCCACTTCCACACACTCTTGTGTGTGAGTGTTCTGGTGACGTGGGAGCAGCTGTCAGATGTGTGGCTGGATAAGCGGGGTCGGGTGCAGGCTGTGACAGACCATTGATAGCCAAGCTGTGGGCCCACTGCTCCATGCCACAGCTCCATATACACTGTCAGGGCCATTGTGCTGTGAGTGGCAGTGTTCGAGGCTCCCACGGGAGGCACAGTGCTGCTGGGCACACGATTTAACGCTGGGAGGTTGACAACGTGCCATACTGACCAGCAAGTTGCCTAATATATCCAGAATCTAAGTAGTTTACTGCTTTAAACGTATTTTTCATCAGATTACATCTGCGAAAAGAGGAGACTCATCAATAGACAGGCTGCATGAGGTTTGGTTTGGCACTTGAAGGAGCCACAGCGAGGCTGGCAGGATGGCGAGGCAAACAACCATATAGGCAGGGTTTCATGAGATCACTGCCTGGCTCTGGGAATCAGATGATGTTTGCATCAGGCTGAGCAGATGGAGTACTGAGAGGCATTGTTTGAGTGGGAATACATTGCAGTCTGTCTCTCCTGACTCTTCCAGCCCAGCGGTCCAAAAATCTGAAGCCCTTTAGGATCTACACATATGGCTCCATCGTCAGCCAAGCTCAGCCATGGATACGTCAATAAGTTTGCTGCATTAAAACTTAAAGTGTAAGTTTGGCGGAAATTGAAAATAAAGCTATTTTCTGAATGAAAATACATCAACTAAGCCGTGGAGGAAGTAATTTTCGCTCATCACGCAGTTCAGAGCTAGCACGGGCGGGAGCTAGAGTCCAAAATCGCAAACAGTGGGTTAGCATGGGGCCTACAGCCACACGCTTTCAAAATCGCATTTTTAAACCACTAACATTGCTCAAAACAGCGCCAAACCTCGTCAGCAGCTTGCTCTGGGTGTCTACACATAAAACGAAGCACCAACAACTCAGTTCATGAACCCGAAGTTTATAACAGAAGACAGTTAAGAACACTCACCAATTCTACCCCTGCCAGCTCCTCGCGAAGGATAGTCCGTAAGTGTCGATTACCGAACGCAATGCAAAACGAGGGAGACCACTGAAGATTTTGCCCAGAATAAAACGAGTATACTTTTAAATTAGTGGCAGTTTGGCCAAATATAAGTTAATAACGGTGGGTAAAAACGTCGGGATAGTTTGTATACACTTCCAATCAGTTCAAGACAGCAGCCTTATCTGAACCACATACATGTCACGCGAGATCTCACACGGGAACTCGTTCGGTAATCGACACTTACGGACTATCCTTGGCGAGGAGCTGGCAGGGGTAGAATTGGTGAGTGTTCTTAACTGTCTTCTGTTATAAACTTCGGGTTCATGAACTGAGTTGTTGGTGCTTCGTTTTATGTGTAGACACCCAGAGCAAGCTGCTGACGAGGTTTGGCGCTGTTTTGAGCAATGTTAGTGGTTTAAAAATGCAATTTTGAAAGCGTGTGGCTGTAGGCCCCATGCTAACCCACTGTTTGCGATTTTGGACTCTAGCTCCCGCCCGTGCTAGCTCTGAACTGTGTGATGAGCGAAAATTACTTCCTCCATGGCTTAGTTGATGTATTTTCATTCAGAAAATAGCTTTATTTTCAATTTCCGCCAAACTTACACTTTAAGTAAGTTAAAGTCAAGCTGAAAAAAAATAAATCTTTATCCTTTGAGATCCCATCCCCTGTTCTATTGTCCATCTATTTAATAAAATATGCTGAAAGAATTAAAAAAGAAAAAAACAAAGTTCTCCTTCTTTTCAATGATTCAGGGGGGGGGGGGGGGGGGGGGGTAGCATCATCAGAACCAAAATCACAAACATAGAACTTTTGCTTTTAATGACTACATTTAAACTTAGGGGAGGAAGAACAAGGTTTAAATGTGACAGTGTAGTCCGTGTTTGGAGGTGTTTACATGGTGGAACCTAAAACTCACTGGCTTAACAAAACACCCATTGTTTAGATATCATAGATATGATGGATGATCTCGAAATTAAACAGTAAATGTTGCCAAGACTCGTATATAACTCCTGTCAATTGTCTTCCTGTCTGACGTCTCTTTATTACATAAAGCAGTGCCATAAAGAAAACAAATGATGTTGTGATGCCTCTCAACTAACAACTTTTAGTGACGACTTTTAGAAAAAGAAAAAGAAAAAGTCACAAATTTGTATACAAGCAAGCTCTGTCTGTCAGTGTATTCTACACATATTGAGAACTCTTCATCCAATCTACTTCCTGCTTGGTGCGTACTGCTGGAGTGCTTTGTCAAATGTGATGCAATTTGGACATGCAACACATTTAATATGAATACATTTTGAATACAAGTGAATATTGCTCTGTAGCGAAGCTATCATCCATGTTGGACAACACGTTCCACCCCCTTCACGAGACACTAACATCACTGAGCAGCTCCGTCAGTGATGTTGATGTGTGAAGGAGAGGTACTGCAGGTCTTTCCTTCCTGCAGCAGTCAGACTCTACAATCAGCACTGCTCTCACTGACCATACATATGCACACTACATAGTCCATTCATTTTTTTTATTGTATTTTGCACTGCTTTGTTACTTGCACTATCCTCTTTGCTGCTGAAACAATGTACACTGTGGGACTAATAAAGGACTATCTTATCTTATCTTATCTTATATATTCCATTACAACCAAACTCTTCTTCACTTCCCAAGAGCACGTCTAGAACCAGGAACCAAGCACACGGCCCGTTCCAGATCCTTAAGCGTAAAGAACAACACCGTAAGCATCAATACCATGGACTGGCAGCATTTATCTACAATAAATACATGAAATGCACCATTATTTCCAATTCATCGGCATTTGCATCATACACTGCTTCCTTCACTGTGACCCCTTATCAGCTTACCCCACAATCCTCAAATGGTTGAGGGGAAAAGGAAGTTTGGGGTCCCCTGCTGAAGCTGTTGCCCCCAGGACCCGACACTGGATAAGCAGTCGAAGATGAGATATGAGATGTCCCATGAATCATGCATTAAGAAAACATTCAAGCCTTGTGTGCTAATAATTGCTCCTTCTGGCTTTAGTGGTGCAGATGGAAACAGTGTTTCTCATCCATCTACAAAACAGCCAGGGGTGATTGGTTTGCCCATATGGAGCCATCACAACCTCACCTCATACAGTACAATGGATTTATCAAAACACATCATGGTGTGAGTTTTACTTTAGAGGTTTCATTCATGCTCCATTCATACCGACGGGTGCTGTGCTTCAGCAGTGCCATTCTTATTTTGTTTGTGGTGAGAACGGCTCTCATATCTACCTTGAAAGTTGCTATGGTAACAGACGCTCACTATTGTCGTTGAGGTGTTTATTGCCCCAAAAGACCATCTCATTCATGTCAGAGGGGAGTACCAATCACTTGTACTGAACCAAAAAAAACTACAACTGGTGGGCCAAAAGAAAATGTTTGCAAAGCTGTGTACCATTCTACATTCATCGCTCATACTAACTTTGCCTTACCAGGGAATAGGATGTAAAACCCAGACCTGAAAGGGATAACATTATCGTTAAAAATGTTATTACAACATCAGCCAGGACATTTTATTACATTACTGGTCAAGTTCTTACATAATTGGGTTTAATTACATCTTCAATCAGCCTAAGTGCAAATTTTAGGACATTATTATATTATTGGCTGTTACAGCACTTATGATGTTTTTTTTTTCAGGTCACTATACCATTCAATAAAGATCAATGGGTTAAAATGGAATAAATACATGATCCATAAAGTTGTGTCATCATTTGTTGTCAATATTTAAAACACTCAGATTCTCTTCAAATATACAGTCATAAGTTATTTTAATTTTAACAGATAAATACATTGAAACCAAGACGTTATTGATACATTGTTACTATTTATCCTCCAAACTTGGCGATTATGGAAAGATGAAAACAACATTTTCTTAAGATAGTAACAGTAATAAATGATTTATTCTTCAGGCACAGTGTGAATATGAATATGAGCTAGAAATACACCACAGGGCACAGTGAGGTCATTTAGACACAAAAATATGAGACGTTTTTCTGAAGTTATCACATATTTCCAGCCCAGTGGAGAGATCACCTAGTGTACACAGGCATTAACATCGAGCTATTTATAGCCGTCTCCTTCTCTAGCTGCCAGTATAGACAGGATTAAAGCCATCCAATACACAGAAATTACAAGTAACATTTTGCCTGTCAGTGGCTGCACTGCAGTGCTGTGTGACTTCATATCGCTCCATTAGAAAAGAGACACATCAACAGCATTTGGGAAAGTTTAATGGCCACATTATTGCGCATACAGAGATCGGATAAGATTAAACTTTATTGATCCTTGTGGGAACATTTGGTGTGTTGCTGAAGTTAAAGCAAAAATGATTTTTTTTCTTATTTTGCTTGTTAAATCCTTGCTGCACATTACATTCATCCAACTGGAGAAAAATGATTCGATTAGCTTTTCTTTGCACAGAAAGAAAATTAAATAGAATATGAGAGGCAAATATGCATGGGTGGGCAAAGTGTGGCCAAGTAAATTAATAGTATGAGCTCTATGATTGCTTATTTAATACAGATAATGGGCCCTAGTTTCGTAGACCAGGCGCAGTCAGCTTTCAGCGCACCTGCGCCGCGCCGACGGGGTGTGTCCGCCTGGACTTTGCAAGTTTCGTGCACCGCGCAGGCTCGCGCAGGCACGCCTCCCGTCTCGCCCACCCGCGCAAGTGGGAAAGAGGGAGGAGAAGAAGGCGTGTAGGTGCGTGTCCACAGGGGCGATTTTAAACGCGAGTGGACGCGCCGCTTCCCAGTATTGCACGCTTGGCAGGCTGCCACTAGAGGATGATTGACAGACGCTCTCCTTCATACAATCATGCGCACACTTCATGGCTGCACCTGATTGGACGATCGCTTTCACTGCTGTCCTGTCTGCTCCGGAGTTCACGCAGACCAACATGGCGGCTCGTTTGGAAACGTTCTCTTATTCTACGAAAATAGTTCACCGAAAGGTGTTTCTGAAAACATTTTAAGCGAAAAATAAGCTATGCAGTTGCTGAATCTGTCTTTATTTTAGATCGACAACATTCAGTTTAGAAGATTTTCGCGAGCGTTCCCGAGCCGGCGAGTCGAGCCCGGCGCCTCTGATTAGCATAGAGTAGATTCGACTTCAACTTTATGCAAATGAGGAGCGGCCAACTCGCGCGCCGTCTCTCGACATTCGCCGCGACGCTACCAGAATGCATTGCACGGCTTTTCACATAGACAATAGGCGCGTTTCGAATCATGCATGCGCATGCATTTGCCTCGCAAAACCAGGCATTCTGGGAAAAAAACGTCACAAATGCTGGTGATAACTTCCCTTTGCGACGTGTCACATGACTTTAAAAACTCGCGGTATCTCCAGGGTACCTCCCTCCGCATGCTTTTCTGTGCAGTTGGTCTCAAATAAGTGCAGACATAAGACACTCCCCTCAACGTTGCCCTAGTTGGTTAGAATTATCACGTGGTATTTCCCACGTGAGAAAATTCCTCAGCCTCCGTCAACAACGGGAGTTCAAATGCCTCGGCTCGAATTCGTCAGCGACGAAGAAAGCCAGCCCCGCTGGGTAGACCACATTCTTTGTGCAAAGTCCGTGAAGTTTCCCCTGGCTCGACAGTTTTTGTTATGTTATAATTATTAATAAAGTTTAAATAAAAAAAATATATAAAAAAAAGTCAGTGAAGTGCACCTGTGTCCGACTTGACGTGGTGGGAACTTGACGTTTTTATGACGAGTTCCGGCGGATCCTCTCAAGTCTCGTGCATGCATAGGCGCAAATGCATGCGATCCGAAACGCAGCCAATGAATGGGACGCGGGGAAACACCGCTGCCTGTGGACACGTACCTTCAGTTTGGCAGTTTGGTGGATCGCCTGCGCCAAGATGGGTGTGGCGGCGCAGCAGGGGGAGGCGTCACAGATTCAGCTTGGCGTAGCGGATGTTTCGTGGCAAAAAGCCTCGCCGAGACTGCGCCGAAAGCCCGCCAGCTCCAACCTGGCCTACTCTCAGCCAGGGGCGTCAATTGGGTATGGCAAGGTATGGCAGCTTGGCTCCAGGGGAAAATGTAAATATTTACATATATATATTATACATATATTTACATTTATGGAATTACTCTGTGTCAATTTGTATTGATTTATCTATTATTTAATACATATAAATGAACTACAAGTGAAAATCAGAACAACACAATCGATTTCTCTAGATATTATCTTTCCCAACACTTGTATCCCCCCTCCATATCTTGAAATGTGGTATCTCCCAGCCCCCCCTGACGAGACGACGGAGGTCAGAGCTGGGGCCTGTACTACAAAGCGAGTTCAATATACCCAGGGTATCTTTCAGAGATCCAGCTTAAGTAACCCTAACAAAGGCAATCGGAGATAAGCGGTCACACGAAGCTGGTTATCAACTCGTTAACTCAACCCAGGGTTTACCTGTCCAGCTATGAGCACGTGAACATGAAAGAGGTGGTGTTTGCAGCATTTGACCAATCACATACATGGATCAGTCTACGGCAGCGGAGCGGCGTATTTCACGTACAAAGAGCGAACCATAATCTTACAGAAATACGAAGAAGTTAAACATATAATGCAGGCAAAAGGCAACCGTTTCATCTGCCAAATGCAGGAAGGACAGCTGGCAGAAAGTCCTTACTAGTGGTGTAATATATAATATAATATGACGGCCACCATAAGGGCACTAGTAGATCTGACTGATTAAATGAAACCTTAACTTTGCTGATAGCTTAGTGGTGGAGTTACCACCCTATGAACCAAGACTCCTTGCCGTGGCCCCGGTTCGAATCCGCCCTGCGGCCTTCTTTTAAATCATGTCATCGCTCTCTCTCGTCCCTTTAACTCTTACGATGTCCTTCCGCAATAAAAGGCCAAACATATAACTTTAAAATGATGAGATAAGCTACAGAGCAGACTTGTCACTTTTGTTATGATTATTTGCTGGGCATGTATATTGATTGATACTGTAGTTAAGTCATGTGACTAGTAACCTTGCCATACCTTAGCTTTGGCTGAATTGACGCCACTGCTCTCAGTGCAAGGCGCAAGGCGCAAATAAAGTCCATTCATTCAAGGCGAATTACAGCTGGCGGAGTGGCAGTTTGGCTGACCGGCGGCACGCAGTGCGCACACGTCACCAAGACCTCACAGGCAGGTTTCCACAGTTCCAGGCACATTTAAATGTAATAAATAATCACAACAAACACTATTTAATGCAACTAATTGAATCAACACGTGAATTTATATCTATATAGATTGTCCCGTCACATCTGACGTCAGATCAAAGGCGGATGGCACGCGTAACGGAAACTCAGCCTCTCGGACCAAAACATCTCCCTCTCTCTCTCCTGTTTTTTATAATATCGGCATTGTTATTATTATGATACGCACGCACAGCGCGTGATGAGTGTGGTGGGAGCGGCGGCGCTGCTTCTGTCATCGGGTTGTCAAGTGACGGATCTTGCACTGAACCTCCCCTAACGCATTAAAGGAGAGGAGAGGAGCTCATTCGATTGGTGAAGATCTGAATCGGCTGTATTAATCCCAGTCCACGCCTTGTCTCCTCCTCGTCTCCCACTCACGCCTTCTTCTCCTCCCTCTTTCCCACTTGCGTGGGTGGGAGTGACGGGAGGTGTGCCTGCGCGAGCCTGCGCGGTGCACGAAACTTGCAAAGTCCAGGCGGACACACCCCGTCGGCGTGGCGCAGGTGCGCTGAGTGCTGACTACGCCTGGTCTACGAAACTAGGGCCCAATATGTCCGCGTGCCAGGGTTGTCAGGGGGCGTGGCCTCTTTGAGGTGGTCCCAGTCATGCTGCAGCGAAGCGTTATGAGGAAGAGTTCAGTCGTAAAGTTAGTATAGAGAACCCACCCCTAACGCCTGGTAAACGCCTGGTTCACACCAACCGCGGAAGCGCCGCGAATAGACGCGTAGCGGAGCCCGCTTCCATTCGGCGCCCCTGTTAAGCGATAGTGTCGTTCACACCAGACGCGGAGCGCCGCGAATATGTGCGGCCCTTCCGCGCCATGAAGCGATCGTTTCGCCGTCTGCTCTATTCTTTGCGCGTGCCGTGAGCGAACGTGTCAATTCTGGCAGGAAATCACACAGAGAAACACGAGACAATCCGGTCAATTTTCAAAATAAAAGCAATTTTCAAAATAAAATACCGCAATTGACAAATGCGATCATATTTGTGTATCTAAACTCGCACTGGGAAACAGGAAGAGACAATACATTTAATAAATGTGAAGAGTAGAAAAAAAAAATGTGTATTTCAACGGTATATTTGCACTACTACTGTCTACTACCATACACACTCTCTCTGTCTGTGTGTGTGTGTCCCTCTCTCTCTCTCTCTCTCTCTCGCTCTCTTTCTCTCTCTCAGAGAGAGAGAGAGAACGGATAAATACAAGAAGTGTACAAACTTCTTGGTTACAGAAACATGGCGTATTAATTTTATGGGGTTTAATGGAAAAAATAGCTCTGAATGAACAACAGCTGAGCAGAAGTGCTTGTCAACTGTCGTGGAGAAATACGCGTCTGGTGTGAACAGGGGGGCAGCAGACCGCGCGTGATTTTCGTCGGCGCGGCTTCCGCGGCCAGTGTGAACCCGGCGTAAGGTTCCCCATGGAACCTAATTTCGGAAAAAAATGTCTAGTGGACAAAGGTGGGAGACAAATATTTTTTGGTGTTTGAATTGTGCCATGAATTACACATACTGTAGAATGTTTGTCAATGTGAGAAAAGGTTTTAGTATCAGTCAGCCATGTCATTAGTTCAGAGTATCTTCAATGTCTGAAGAATGTCCCAAAACTGTACGTTCAGCATCTCCTGACTTCAAGCTGATTGTATCATTACAAAATCAATCAGAACAGTCAGTATAAATTAAACAGTATTCCCCTAGTATGTCCCATCTGCCTTTCCATTCCATTTCAATGGACGGACGTTGGACAGAGTTAAAGCTATAAATCTTTCATATAATAATTTGACATGTATAATTAATACATCTCATGTTTACTTTAAACAGCTGTAGGCTACTTATACATGATTAATATAGTTTAAAATGCTCTTCCACCTTGCCTCTCCGTCAGCTATTCTTGCTGAGAAACAAGGCGTGGCTCCACCTGCATACTTCAATCAATTCATTGATGTGTGATTGGCCTATAGACATCCAATTAAATATGTATGTGCATTTGGGTGAAGTCACATTACAGCAATAATAGATCTAGACGTAAAATAAGAGTACATTGGAAATTGAATATGCTGCATTTATGCTAATGCATACTAACACTCTAACAATGTGTGTAATATATAACAGTCTGAATCAGTCCCATCACATTGATACAATGTAACACTTCTCATATAGTACAGTATTTTTACACTGATTTCTATTCATACTTTTACTTATTAGAGTTTGATGCTTTCATCACATGATATGTTTTAACTCCCAGGGATACTAAAATCCTGATTTATTGTATGTGATTCTTTAACAAAGAACGCATGCAATTAAAAATGCAGAATTAACAATCATTTATTTAATGATTTACAAATGTGGAGAAGTCGAAGACATAGGAAAAGAACTAAGATTAACAACAAGAATAAGCCAGTATTGATGACAGATAACATGAGCATTTAAACAAAATAACAGCTAACAGGTTATTTTTTATAGGGATTTAAAACATAACGGTTAATAAATATAATAAATAGTAATATTTCTCAATAACAACAAAAATATATATTTTGGATGTCAGTGAAACAAGATGGATTCAGTGCAATGTGAATTCACTCACACAACAGTTATACGACAAAATGAACATATACAATTATATTTTAAATTGAGAAACACAATATACATAATTCATGGCAAAATGTATACTGGATTTAAAAATAAATGTTTCCCTGCTGTACATATTTTAAATGTGGTGGCGCTTTTGTTTATTTGCTCAAATTCAGAAGAAAACATGAGCTCATGTATCAGGTGTCTCTCTAGCTGTGCCCGACACTATAATAACCAGTAATACCATTATATTGACTACTTCTGACACATGACTGAAAGTCTTTGTGCTCAGTTGTGCTTATTAATTGGAGTGCCTGTGTTCATGTATTTGTTGTCAATGTATTGTATTTTGAGATATCTGGCTGCTGTGGTGTTGTAATTTCCCTTTTGAAGGTCCACTCATCCCCTTTGAGGACAGGACTGAGCCTTCTGTCCAACAGCAACGTGCTGAGTAAACAGCACAAGATAGAAAGTTGGCTGGACTTCACGTTTCTTCTGCTTTAAATGCACGTGTGCGGAAAAACCGTAACGAACGGAGCTCGCGCGCATTCTACGTACGTCTTCTACGCAACTGCGGAGCAGGACGGAATATAAGGAACCGTCTAAAGAAAACAGCGTCCAGAAAAATCGTTTTCTTTCCGTCAGCTAGCAGCAGACAAATAACCCAAGCTAACGCAAGTCGGGAAGAACACGCATCGACGGTCTCCGGTAAATACTCATCTCCAGCAGCCGCTCGGCGACATTACACAGACAGCAGCAGGTGAGTCACATCGCTGCTGTCTATTCCTCTGAAACGGTTCCAGACTGTCTCTACAGTAGTTGTGATGACGTTTTAGGGGGGTCTGACGGTGAAACGAGCTGGACCAAATCATTAAATGTCCGCACACGTCCGGAGACTGTCCGTGTCGGTTCACAACACGGTTCTCAAGCTTCCTTGTGCCGTTGCGTCTTCGAAAATGTAGACATGGCACTGCGCATGCGCGAGACTACTGTTTTGATTCATGTAGTTTTTTGCCCCTCATCACGTTGATAGAATGCAGTTTATACAAGTGTGTTGTTTTAAATGTGTTGAATTAAAGTATTTGGAGAATAATATCTTTTTTAAGTAATAATTATGAATGTTCAGAGTACAGCAACTCTCTGAACAGTAAATTGATTTTATTATCTGCTGCAATCTTTCCTTTCTTCCTCAGATGAAAGTAGCAATGACTGAAAAACATGTCTCACCAAGAAGATAATGAAGGGAAAAGGAGGTGAGCAGCACAAACTAACAGCATGACAGTTCAAAGAATACTTATTATGCCACCGGGGAAATCGCTCTATGTAAAATTGTATGCAGCAGTACTACATTTCACTTTTTTTTCAGCTCTCACCGCACCGAATTGTACACCAGCATCCCTCGAACATGTCTGCCCATTGTGTACCACCCAGACTACAACATTACCTTCATGGGCCTTGAAAAGCTCCATCCTTTTGATGCGGGGAAGTGGGGGAAAGTCATCCGCTTCTTGAAAGGTGAGAGAGTGAGAACGTGGCAGATGGGGGGGAGAGCATCTCCCCCGAGCCGATGTGTATGGAATCACTCAAGAGTGAATCAGAGAGTTGGAGAACAAAGAGGGGAGGTGAGATGGAGTTGCTTGAGAGGAGAAAGGCAGAGCAACTGTGCACAGATAATTAGAGAGGGCTCCCTGTGGGAGTCTGTACAGGTATGGTAGACGAGACCCAGCACAGGTGTCAAGGCCGAGGGAAAACAGTCGCCAGGTAACTGGCACGACTTCACACCAGGCTCTCCTCAATTTGCACCATAGATTGTTTTTGCTATAGAATGGGTTTGAAAGAAGAGGGTGAAACCGATTTTGCAGATGTAAGCAGCATATTCATACAAAATCATACAATGGAACTTTTTGTGCGATGGATTTTAATTATTCGACTATGTTACAGTTACAGTCAGAGGCTAGATTAAAACAAAAAACAAAAACAATAGGACACAATTAATTCTCTTGTGTTTAAGTGCACGCTCCAAGAATAAAAAAATGGTCCCACAACGCAGAATTCAAATTTATTAAAGGAATCTAAGGGATTTTTGTATCACTCACAACAGAAATAGAAGTAAAAGATAGGATAAAACAAAAATGAAATGTGAAAACATGAGAAATAAATTGATTGTAAACAGTTCAAGTGTTCTGTAAGTTGTAAACAAAATAAATAGTGCTATAAAAAATCCTGAACAGAAATGCATAGTGGATGATTATATACAGTATTTAAATGTAAATATGTCTCTGTACTGTATATACAGTATGTAGGATTTATATTGACAGCTACAGCTGTAACGTAAGTAAAAAACACACTTAAAAATAAATAATATATAATACTCCTGAGTTGTGGGCTGCACGGTGGTGTAGTGGATAGCACTCGCTTCACAGGGTCCTGGGTTCGATTCCCGGGTTGGGTTCGGGTTCCTTCTGTGTGGAGTTTGCATGTTCTCCCCGTGTAAGCGTGGGTTCCTTCCTCCCACAGTCCAAAGACATGCAGGATGGGGATAGGTTCATTGATGACTGTAAATTGCCCGTAGGTGTGAATGTGAGTGTGAATGGTTGTCTGTCTCTAAGGGCCTGTCCACACGAAAACGTTTTCAGTGCGTAAACGCAGAAGTCTTGTGCGTTTCGCCCTGCCGTCCATACGTATCCGGCGTTTTCGCGGTGTGAAACCAGCTCTCAGGGTGGAAAAGAAAGAAACGGCACGCCTCCGTTGCGTGATCGTTTTCGTGTGGACGGCGAAAACGCTGACGTCATCGCCCCGCTCCTCGACCCTGACTTCTTCCCCAGCGATGTCTCGTAACAACAACAACAACGGTGGCCTCTGTGCTCGTAGCAGATATTCTGCTCCTCTGTACGACGGCGTATCAGGGCCACTGTATGAAAAAAAACGGAGCCGAGAGAGGGGGGCGATATTCCGGGGAAAAGGTTGCAGATATGCTACTTTATTACGATGCTAACAAACAACCGCTAGCTAACTTCCCATGAATGTAGGCATTTATTTGTCTAATTAATCCATCCCAACGTGTGACAACGCCTCGTCAAGGTCCTTAGGGTGACGGCTGTTGGTGCTTATTGTTGGTTTTATTTATACGGGCCAAATTGTCATTGTTTATTGATCGGGTGGTCGGGCGGAGATTAGCCGTAACTCTCACGTGTTGCCACAGCAACGGCAAACATCCGGTCACGCTCCGTCTCTTCAGTTTTCAGTGGATCCGTCTGGACACAGATTTTCTTGAAACGACGCCAAGGCAAAACGGAGAAAAAAAGTTTGTTTTGCTTCGTGTGTACGGGGCCTAAATGTTAACCCTGTGATTGACTGGCGTCCTGTCCAGGGTGAACCCTGCCTTCGCTCAATGACAGCTGGAATCGGCTCCAACCCCCCCGTGACCCTAAATACAGGATAAGCGTTAGACAATGGATGGATGGACTTCTGAGTCGTTTACATTAAGGCTGGTGATTCTATTCAGAAACACTTTATATTATATTACTTGAAATCCTTGTAACATACCTATAGTAATGAATAAATAAACTGCTCTGACATAAAAATACAAAATGTCATCTGTGGCCGTGGCAGGACTGTAAAAACCCCGTCCACTCAAAAATCATTGGGGCAGAGAATGTAATTGGACGGTCTGCCTGTCTGTCAATGCTTACTTCCTGATTACACTCTGCCGACCTCGAGCACCCGTTTGGCGTTCTGGGGGAGCGGCTTTGAACAGAGGTCTGAACGAAGCCCCGCCGGCTTTTTAAGTTCAGCGATGCATTCATAGTCAAAATCTCTGTGGTTTTTCCAAATGACCCACTCTGCCTTTAATTGGCTACATTCCCCTTTCGATCTTTTTTGTGTGTGTGTGTTGACATTATTTTTTGAATATAGCCAGCCTCAGAATACAGTGTGAACTGACCCACATGTGCAAAAGAACCAATTTGTGACATGCAGCACGAAGTCGTATGGAAGTAAACGCAGAGGCAGCTGAAGCCATATTTGCGGTTTCATTTCAAAGTCCTGCAGTGGAAGCCTTTTTGTGGATCAGTGGCTGCTACTTCTGTACAGATGTGTGTGTGGAGGCAGAGCCGGGAGGCATGTTGATCTAGAGTGATGCATTCCTGCAGACCTGTCTGATTTAGGACCACACATGAAAGTCGCCCGGATCAGAATTGAAAAGCTGTTCATACTGTTCAAAATCGACGAGTCAATTTTTCTGCTGGTCCTCAGACTTCCTCCCACAGTCTAAACACATGCATGCTGGGTAGATTTTGACTCTAAATTTCCCGTAGATGTGAATGTGATGTTAGTTGTTGACTGGACAGTTTGGTGCTAACCTGGGAGTTTGATTTTAGATGTTCCAACTTTTTCTGAATTATGTTGTTTAGTACAAACGTTGTAAAACCTCTGTCACAGTCCAAGTTATTCATGTACTAACAGCATCATCTTTTCATTTCATTGTCGTACTTGACTCTAATGAAACAATCTGTTTGTCTCAGAGGAGGAGTTCATCAGTGATGGGGACATCGTGGAAGCCCGTGAAGCTACGGAGGAGGATCTGCTGGTGGTTCACACCAAACGCTACCTCAACAGATTAAAGGTAGATTTTGCCTCAGCACCGCCCCCTTTAGTGCATCTCTTGTTTTATCATTAAAATGAAACGTTACTGCATGTTCTCATTTAATAATAGCATGACCGACTACGTTTACATGCACACTCATATCCCACTATTATAAATATGTCATTAATCTGAATTTGATATGGGTCATGAAAGCATCATATTCTGTTTGGATATTCATCATTATTCTGAAAGGAGCATTTTCTGATTCAGACATGTGAGATTATTATATTATTGTGGTGTTAGGAGCATTCTTTGGACATGTATACAGCATATTCAGAGTATGCCCACAATTGGGGTTTTTACGTCACCTTGTGACATACGACCTCTTTCCTGTTAACGTCCAGCTGTGGGTGTTGGACCCAAACAAACTAGCCAACAGTTTACAGGAGCAGAGATGCCGGGCCAAAAGAAAAGAAGGAGAGACACACCTACTTTTAAACATTATGATGGACTTGGATATCAACAGCTTTTGGTATATTCACCAATATCGCAACGCCAGGCGGTGATGAAGGGATGACAGAGGGAAGTTGTGTTCACACACTCCAACAAGTTCACCACCGCTGGCAATTTAAAAAAAAACATATTTTGCTGCGAATATCTAAATGTCACAAGAAGCTGAATATTTGTTGCCAGTAAACATAGTCGTTGTGATTCAAACCAAAGAGTTTGGTGTTTCTCTGATAAACGTCTCCTCTATTTGACTTTTTCCATCTCGTGTTGCAATGAAACAACAGAGCAGGGGGCTCTAGTCAAAATGCAGTGGATTGTCCCATAGAGGAACTAGTCCTCCATTCAAATCAATCATGCCAAGCATATTGAGAAGATCTCCTCTCTAGGTCCTTTGAGTCAATAATACATTTTTTACTTTTAATTAATGGGCCTAGGAGTTGGTCAGGATGCTGGTTTCATTTTCATTGGGAGGCTGCAGTTCAGTTGTTTGGCAGTTGGAATACAGTGAGACGTGGTTGTACATCTCTCATCAAGGAGTGTTGGCTGCATCTTGGTACATCTAAGGGCTCAGTAGAGGTATCTGTTCAGTCCAAACCCACATGGCCACATATCGAAACATAGGTTTTACCTCCTGTGTGGCTTTTTGTTTTTTTTGCTTTAAATTTTTTTATTGGCAACCAAGAAGTCAAAAATAATGAATCACAATCAAATTAATCATAATTTACCAATACATTTTTTCAATTTATATAGATTAAAAAGTGTGAGAAAAAAAAAGAAAAACAAACAAACAAAAACAAAACACAACACAATAAAAAACAAACAAAGTGGTGGTGTACAGATGTCGTAAATCTCAGTAGTCCAGAAGGAGGGAAAGGGGGAAACAGATTGTAGGCAGTTGAGGACCAGGCGTATACAGTCTGTATGAGCTCAAACTCACCCTTAAGACACTTAAGTTCTCTTGAAAGAGGGTATCCTGCGTATCTTATTAATTATCTCTCTCCATAAGAGCTGTTCCTCATTACGCTTTTCCAGAAGATTAGAAGCAGCTCCCTCCAAAGAGATTGTCTCGAGGAAAGTTTGCAACCATCTTCCCATTACCAGATGGTCAGCATTTTTCCAATTGGTAGCGATGAGTCTTTTGGCCGTCATACATCCCGTTATTATAATTTGTTTGTGATCTTTGGGCCAAGATCCAGAGGCCGTATAATTCAATAAACAAAGTACTGGGTCACAAACAACATATTGACCAATCATTCCACCCAGGGATTGTGTTACACTTTCCCAAAAGGATTTTATTTTTGGGCAGGTCCATACCATATGAAAAAATGTACCTTTTTCTAGTTGACAGTGCCAACATCGGTCAGAAACAGAGGGGTTCATTCTATGAAGTCGAACAGGGGTAAAATATGTTCTATGCATAAAATTAAAGTTTATCATTTTGTTCTTAACTGATTTTGATACTTTGTGTAATTCTTTCCAAATCTGTCCCCATTCTTCAATTCCTAATGAACTGCCCAAGTCAGTTTCCCAATTTCTTTGAACCATATTCCATTCATTTCCTGTTGGGCTGTTCTGTTTAGAAGCAATCTTATGTTTCTGTTTGACCATAGATTCAAGTATAGTTTCAGACTCTGTCACTGTGGGTATTCTAACCACTTCACCTAGGTAAGAAGCCAAGTGAGATCGTATTTGCATATAAAATAAGTAATCCTTGTTGTCAATTCGATATGAATTTAAAAGTTCAGCAAACGATTTCAGTTTTCTGTCCCTGGGATTTATCAAGTCACCAATAGTTCTTATACCCTTACTTTCCCAAAGTTCATTTTTGAGAGGTTTGCCATTCAAGGTAAATTTATAGTTGTTCCATAAGGGGATCTTTGGAGAGTTATTGACTTTAAAGTTAATCATCTCTTGGATTTTTTTCACCATAGAGCAAGAAAAGTTAATCAGAGGGTTGTCGATTTTATTGCATATCGGAGCATACCACAACCCTTGTAATGAAAGCTTATCTTTTTGTATATCCAATACTTCCTGTTCAATGCTTTCCCAGCTAGTATCTCTAAATTCAGCTCCGTAACCCCACTTCAAAGGATATCTAGCATTAAATGCTATATAGTATTTGTATACATTTGGGAGGCCGAGGCCCCCTGATCCCCTGTCCACGTACAGGTTTTTTATACTGACCCGAGGGGACTTGTTATTCCAGATAAAGTTTCTGAAAAGAACTTCAACTTCTTTGAAAACATTTTTATCTAGAGTGTGGCTTTTTGTGCTTTCAGTCAACCGAGGTCCATATGTGGTTTTGTTTGGCTTATAATCGAGTCACAGCACAGAGAAAGGTCTCTATATTCTGACTTGAATTGTGTTCATTTTCTCTGTAGTGGTCTATGGTGGTGGCGACGATCACAGAGATCCCACCTCTGGTGTTTCTGCCTAATTTCCTGGTGCAGCGGAAAGTGTTGCGGCCTTTGCGGACCCAGACTGGAGGAACGATAATGGTAGGTTTCTGAGAGGCTCATTTCCTCCTCATGTGTCCTCGTGTTTGTAGCTGAGAGTATTAACCTGTTTTGCCTTTCTTCCTTCTTCCTACACTCATTTGTCAGAGGAAGATAAAGAGATGATGTTGTGTAGTGTACCACGATAAAATATTGTTGCGATCCACGACTGTCTCTGTTGGCGCTGTCACATAATACAAGCTTCTGCAGGTGCGTCACAGATAACACAAGCAGCTCCCAGCAGCCAGACAGATCATTTCCCATTTACTAATACACAATTTGAAGCATGTCCACAAAAGCGACCTTTCATTTCTTAAATATTTAGAGATGAACGTTGACTCAATTTCTCATCTTACTCTTTTACTTCACTAGGGTATTTCGAATACATTTGAAATTTAATCATGTGAGTCAGGGGAATTTAAACTCTGTAAGAATAGCAGGGAGAGGGTGGGATGCATGCACCAAATATATATCCATATTTCATATATTTGTAATTGGGCAACATGGTCAAAAATGTTCACGTCACAATAAATGTCAAATCAGTATTTTATTCAGGTTGAAAGGCTTTTTTTTGTTTTGGTGACTTTCTTACACGCTATTCAGATCTGATAGTTACTTCAGCTTAGCAGTTGGGAAGCAAATATATTCTTTAAATAATGTTGGGCTTGTACATCCATCTTTTCCATGTCATTGCACCAACACCGTGGCCACAGTTTGCTTTGTCATCCAAAACGTCCCTCCCCTCCGTAGATTACTATCTGTTCGCTGTCTGTCACTGTCATCGGCGCTACATCCCACTCATGGCATTTAAGGGAGACAACAGAAAGGTGACTGTCGTTATGCCACTCTTCATGGTGTTTGAGATCTACTTCTTCTTCTCCTTATTCTTATATTGCTGTGTCAATGCTCATTTCCATTTATATGAAATAATTCTGAAATGATATTCATGTGCGTTCACAGATATCAAATGTCAAAGAGAAAGGAAAGATTTTCAAAATAAAGGAAATAAAAATAAATTGACGAAGAAAATAAATGTTTGTATATGAAATTAAAGATACCTTAAATATTAAGTGGCTAAGAAAAGAGACATAATTCAGATAAGGCAGTGTGGAAGCATTGGGCCTCATTCACCAAGCGTTCTTAAGAAGAAATTTGTTCTTAAACCCCACTTACGCAGTTTTCACAAAGATTCTGCATTCACCCCTTTCATGGGCATTTACATGCTAATTAACCTGCTTTCAATTTACGAAGATAACAAAGATTTAGGTCATTTAAGATAATGGTTTTAGAACACGTCGTGAATCCGGCGTAGGTTTGAGCTTTCTTAAGAACAAATAAAAAAAAAACGTAGGAAGATATTGGTGAATGAGGCCCACTGACTATTACCTTCATGTTGTCTATGATTTTACGAAGCTTGATCTATTTATACCAGAGATTTTCAGAAAATTAAGTTTGAACCTTTTAGAGAAAGGTGTAACCTCGACTGTCCTTAGCTACACAAATGTACGGGCTGGGAAGAACCTGAACCTCCACCACAATTTACAGTGCTGCTTGCTGACAAAAATCCCATTTTTTTTCCCAGTTGATAGTTTCACTAGCGGTAGCGATTAGCCAAAAGCGTGTGTCCCGGAAGTTCCTTTTAACGGTTCTCCAAACACACCACAAAGTAGGAGCCCCCTCACTGTGGGTGCAGTGTAGCAGATGGGGACGGATCGGATATGTGGCCCCTACTGGCCGAGGGCCAGTGAAGAGTAGTGAGTAGGCAGTCAATGGCAGTAGAAAACAGGCAATGAAATGTGTTTTGAGAAAGTGTGCGTCACCAGACTGTGAGATTGGACAGACACAGAGTTGCACTCACTCACTGACACATGCACGACCAAATGCATGATCCTCCTGGTAGAGATAATAATAATATCTTTGACTCTGTAAATGAGATTCATAAGTAGATTCTGTAGTTGTGTAGATATGCAGCATTGCTCTTGGTGTCATTGCTTTATCTCTCATGAAAAATGTATTGCGTTGCTTATATCTAGAGATGACATTTAGTACACAGTAAAAGAGACACTCACCTTGTTGAGTAACCTTTAGAAACTTTACATCTCCTTCAAGCTGTGCATTTTATGAGGAAGCATTATCAACAAGTTGTACTGCCAAACAGTTTTATAGGATATAATTTGATGTTTTATGCAAATGTTTGGGGGGAATGCAAATTTTGCATAGCCTAATCACTTTGTCCTTGCTGAAAGAAGAAGACTGGACAAGTGTGTGAAGTGAACACCTGTGAAGAGAAGGAAGCACCTGCTGAGGGGGAATGACTTCCATGGAAAAACTATTTGATAGAAAAATAGCAATAGTTCTTTTGTTGGAGCTCCAGAAGTGACCTAAATAGGAGCAGGACCTTCTCAGGCTGCTGTTGTGACTAGTCACTATCTGATCTTAAAGCAAGGTTGAGTCAATGTGAGACAAGGATCGCACCAAGGTATTTTTTGACAAAAAAGCATCGGCATGGCACAATATGATAACCTCATGTCACAATTAGCCTGGTCAAAAATATTGAGATTTACAATATTCTCTGGATACTCATCAAAATTTGCATACAACTCTTAAAATGGCACTAAAACATACTGGAATCACTCTATTTATTGAGAAACAATCGTCTTATGCCCAGGCAGGTATCTGTTGGCTTATCATGAATGCTAATGATCTGTCGAGTATTTCCAAGAGAGGAAAAAAAGCAGCCAGATTGATCTTACGTGGTGAGACAACATGCACTCAGAGAGGTGAATCAAACATGTACAAGATCCTCATGTCATTATGTCAGAGAAGAGAAGGAAAAATTAAATCAAGGATCGTCTGCCTTGCAATGGTTCATAGATGTATGATTCATAGAGAGAATGCTACAGAGCAGAACAGGAGTTGGCCAAGGACACTGCCCTGAAGTTTGCCAGTGGAGGGGGGATACATAAAAGATAGTGAAATTGCAGCTGTTGTGGATTTTATCCCTGTCATTATGCCAAATGGTAGCAAATGAAAATTTCAATTTACGTAAGAGGCACAAACCCAGCATGTTGAGTTCATCTCCCGTAGAAACCTGAAAGTGATTGTGTTGCCTTCATTTCTGTGATCAGAGCCTCTCTCTCATGTAATACCTCAAGTCATCTGCATGGCTTGAATGTTTGTTGGGGATTGTTTGTGAGATTCCTTCCAACTCCGACTCTTGATAGATTTTGTCCTCTTTGTGCCGTTTACTTTATTTTCAGCGGTGCCTGAGGAGAATAGGAGCCATCTCTACAAATCTTGTTATGCAAAAAGGAATCAGAAGCTAATGCGATAGAAGTGTGGCTGGCCGCAGACTGAACATGAACTGATCAGTATTATGCAAATAGTTCTGCATTGTATGGTTGTCATTGGGTGAACTTGATGCATCGCAAATTATATCCAAAGGTCTTTTCGACCACAGCGATGCGTTCAAGGACAAAGATGGTTGATGGATTTGTGTAGATGCAATAAGAAGGCTGTTGTGAAATCTGCCTGCTATCACTGCTTACACTGAGCGCTTGTTTTCCCCAGACAGAGAGGAGTGTCGGAGCCATGGCTAGACTGTGTGCATACATGCTGAAGTGTGTTCATGCTCATCCATCCATCTAGCCATATTGACCTTTACACACATTCTACCCAGCTCATATCTCCTCTCCTCAGCCATCAGACGCGCTGGATATATATTTCTCCCCCCTTTAGTTAAATCTTGACCCGTCTTGAGCTGCTGCATGGAACAGCGTTCCTCTGTGAAAATAAAAATCTTTGAAGGGAGCTCACGTCTCAGTTATTCACGATAGATCTGATTACATTTTGGCTGAAAGTTACAGAACTGCATTCCAAAGACTGTCCTTTATTTGTGAAGTGCAGTAGATAAGCCGTTTCTTAAGAGGATGAGCCAGTGGAGCAACCAGCTCTAAATACCCACTTCCTCATGCGTAGCCATGCACACGAGGATTAGGTTGATCAACCTGTGAAACAAACACCACATGTCTCTCTTCTCTCAGGAGGAATGTTCTCCGGGGTACATTTCCCTTATAGTGGGTCTGTAGGGGAGTAGTTTGAGGTAAGGTGAAAGTAAGGTGAAAATGTGTGTTGCCCTACACTGTTATTCTTCTGACATTTACATCTAATGCAAATTTAGCGTACTTTCCCTTTAATTTTTTCCAAAAATGATCTCAAGCAAATGACCCCGGCTCGACATTAACACTTGCACACTTGACCCGGCATGTTGAAAATAAATGTGGTCTTTATTAGAGGCTGGTATTCAGTTATATGGAAATGGAATATCTTCATTAATGATTTTGATTCACTGATCCCTGATTCTCAGATGAGCCAGGCCTGTGCAGAATCGATCACCGGCGATCGCCACACAATGCATGCTGGTTAGCTTCGTGTTGGACTTGATACTGACATGCTCATGGACACGTTTCAAGCACTTCAGGAGCAGAGTTTCTGTTGGGAAGAGTAACTCCCTTTGCTCCCGATTCATATCAGCCTCCTCCGCTCTGTTTCAGGACTACGGACAGCGCCCGTGGGATTTCAAGTCTTTGATAACAGCAACCAGTGACTTAGCAGCAGCTGGGCACAAATGGACAAACTGGCTGGGATTGGCTAATTTGACTGTTGAATTCTTCATCTGAAATCCATGCTGTCTCCTTTCATGGAGCCACTTTTAATGTCTTTAAGACAGCTCATTGGCTTGTAATTAGAAACCTGATTACTGGGATACTGGCACTCAAAATGTCTCAGTAGAAGCTCTGTATGTTCCCTTCATGGCTAGGGGGAGACATTTACAAATAGGAATTAAAAGCACTAGATGTGCTAAACACATACATCATTTGAAGGGTTTTAGCCTGATTAGAGTAAAAAATGCATCACCTTGAGACATATTTCTAATTTTCTAAAGAAATTGTATTTCTTTTCTGTTATTCAATAAACACTAATCATTTCTGGTGAAACGCAAAAACCACTCTATTATACACTGCATTTTGTGGTTCATGAGAAAAAGGTTATTTGCTTTTATAAATGTATCTTTCCCATGATTGCAGAAATGGAACTGAAATATTTTGTCTTCCACAGGCAGGAAAACTGGCTGTTGAACGAGGATGGGCTGTGAATGTTGGTGAGTAAGTTTCTTGTCTACGCATACACATGGATAGGAAATGAATCCCTCTGCACTCAACCGGTATAATATTATATTTGTGTTATATTTCATATTATTTAATTTCAATATAGGGCTTAAAGTATTCTCCGGCAGGAAGCTGTAACAAATCTAAATAAAATAACATAACTTTACATATTAAAAACAAATTACTAGCCAATCAGAAGAGTAGGGCGGGTCTCGGCAACGTGTTCCTGTTCTTTGATTTCAAAACAAAATCGGAAAAAACTAAGAACAACTTTGTTATTTCAACCAATTCTTGAATTAACTCAAAAAGTTGAGTTGACACAAAACAAAACAAAACAAAACAGTGTGTTGTCTGCAACAGCCCATTTATAAAAAATGTAAAAGTAAAAAACGAATCTGCTTAATTGTGTGTGTGTGATTTGATCACACAGTAACAAGCAACCCACAAAGTGCATGTGCTGAATCAAATGTTACTACATCCTGGTCTTTGGACGTTTGTGACGGGTCAGGTTTTTCATGAGAAAAAATCCAAATGTTCCACCATTAAAATAATCAAAAGTGTTCTTACTTCTTCTGTGTCAATATCATATAGAAATAAAACTATGAGCCGGACTATCACTGTTGGAATCTTGGGATGGGAATTGATTAGATGTAATTAATATCAATGCTATTATCGATTCTGCTCATCAGTCTGATTCCTTATTGATTACTTTATTGATCCCTGATCAATTTTCTGTGTGGAAATAGACCTTCACAGGTCTTCACCATCACCACCGCTACGTTATCTCTGAGAATGTCTGCCTGATAACAAATAAAGGGAACAGGGGGCATTTCAATTACCCAGATCTAGTACAAATGCCTCTCCCTTCAATGTTCACATCATAGTTGTTCCATACCATACCAGAGCACACTTGCGCCATGATATACGCCACATGTGTTAAGGTTGCCACGGCTACCGTTTAGACACAAGCTATTCCACAAGCAGATCTCCAAGGCAGTCCTCTCCCACTCATGTAAACCTGCCTTTTTTTGTCCAAATCCTCGTATGTCGCTCCACTTCACATTTGAGTTTGAGAACCGTTTCTCAGTCATCAGAAGTAAGCAGATCTGAGATCTGAGTGTCTAATCTGTGCTGTGGTGCATCTCCCCCTTTAAACTGATCCTCAGTCTCAAAAGTATTGGTTCTTCTAGACTGTACAGGAAGTGAGAGAGAGCGAAAAGGAGAGGATCATGTGAAGCCAATTTCACATTATCTAAACTTTCCATTATATCATGTCAATAGTTTAAAAGATGTCTGTAAAATAGAAATGTGTTGCCTAAATAGCATGCTTTTCCTAAAATACTGCTGGTTGCTTGGTTTTGGCATTTCGGGTCCGATGCCTGCAGCGAGCCGTGAGAGCATCAATTAACGCGTCTAACAAGGCGTGTCATTTATCACTTCCAGTGCGTTTAGGTCTTGTTAGTAAAATGTTGATTAAATTCATGTCGATGCCATCTTTGCTTGGGGAGGAGGGGGACGGGTGGGAGGGTAACCTTTACATCCCCCTGCCATCTTTGGCGTGGAAAAAAAGCGCGGGTCATCCTTTATTCCTGCCCTCCGGTTTGTGCCAAGCAGGGAACAAAAAAAGCTGCCTCAGACTTTTACTTTGTGCCTCGTGCTTAGTCAGCGACTTCACGCCTTCTGTTGATGAATCAGGCAGAAAGATTGCACTGCATCAATAAACAGGATTTTTATAAAGATACAAAGGCTATTCAAATCCACCTGACATCTGCATATTGTGTATGTCAACACTAGGAGGGGGTTGAGGTTGAGAGTGAGTAAGGCCGGGCAATAAATGGTAATCATATTTCACCCGTTGCCCTACTGGCCTTTATTATTATTCTACTCTGTTCTCTAGTTTAATGAACATAAGCATATCAGGGCAGAGGGGAGTATAACTCTTAACCTGAATGAATGCTTATTATCCCTTTTTTTTTCTAAGTCTCTTTTCATCCTTGTACTATACGTTGCAGCTCTTTAAGCGTTTAAGTAGCAATTGAACGGTTCCATTCTGGTGTGAATACACTCATGGTTGTACCACAGGGGAGCAGCAGTCATTTTCATAAGCTGCAATAAACTCAATAACGGCCCAGGACCAATTATGGTTGTTTAGAATAATAGACTTCTCGGGTGTGCGGTGACCTGCTCCGCTCGTCTAATGGCCCTGACAGTGAGCCGGTGGATTTTCTGTTTCCCAGGAGGAGGCTTCCACCACTGCTACAGCGACAAGGGAGGGGGCTTCTGTGCCTACGCCGACATCACGCTGGCCATCAAGGTGAGGCTGATGTTGTGAACAATGTTTGTTTAAACGCTGGCTCTGTTCCCATGCAGGGAGGAAGAATTCACTTAGAGGTCCATTCAGTTCCCTCACATGTTTTAATGGTCGCCATGTGGTTCCATCCTTGAAAAGGTGATTTGAACAGGTCACATCTTCTTAGGGTTTTTTCATTTTTTCAATAGCAACTACTGTTAACAGAATCACTACTAACTGATCAGACGGAGTGTGTTTTTGCAGTCTGTGAGGGCTTTTTATAAATGTTTTCAATGAGTGCTGCTTTTGCGTTGCTTAGTGCTGCACATTTTTTCTGCTCTGAGCGCCTCGCCTCAAGTGGAAACGCCCCCACCGTCATTGTATTTTTTTCTCAGTGTGGTGACTTTTGTTGACTTAACCAACTGTGGTTACCATCTAAACCGCAAAGAACAAATTTCAATCTCTTTCACAGCTTTCTTAACAAAAAGTAAAGGAAGACGTTTATATTTCTTATGTGCACTCTGCTCATCGGGGGGTTCTCATCGGCTACTGTTCAGCAAGCGTTACATAGATTTGCTTCACAGCTTTTTATATAAATGATCAGCTGATCTTCAGCTTTGCAAGTTTGGGTTTATGCAGGCAGTGAGTATCAAGGCAGAAAGGAGTAAAGTGTCTCCTTGCAGCTGTTGAACAGGTTCCGTTCAATAAAAGTAAGTGTAAGAAAGACTTTCAACTGAATATGAGCTTAACCAGCCAGGTTATTGTGGATGTTTCTGTACTTCAGCACAAATGTTCTTTAATATCAAGGTTATAGGTTTGACCTTGCGACCCCTTAGAAAGACTCTGAACCTTGAATGTGTCATCTCCAGAGAGAAAGTAAAGCATTTCCCATTCATCCCTCAGTTTCTGTTTGAGCGAGTGGAAGGCATCTCCAGGGCTACCATCATCGATCTGGATGCTCATCAGGTGAGCCGATACCATTACCACTCTCTCTCTATGTGTCAATGTGCAGCACTGCTTAGGAGCTGACATTGATGACAAGATAGCCCCCCTTTTATCACCACATCAATCAATGAGGCTCCCTGCGGGCCAAATTGGCCCTTACTGTCATATTCAGTGGAATGTATCTAAAAATGTCTCCACTGGCAAACAACTGAGTGCAAAGCAGCTTTGGATAATATTGGACGATCACTGGCAAGTCTGCAGTCATGTCAGCTACTTGTATGGGCTTGTTAACACTGTAATGTGATGTGTGTTTGAACAAAATGTCAAGTACACACAGCACATTCTGTGCTTTTGTATGAGACAGTTTGTAGCTTCTTCAAAAGCAGGGCCATAAAGGGGGCTGCACTGCCACTTTAGCTATATAAGTCAGTTTTATTATGGCCTGTAGACGAGGAATAGTAACTGATGGCTGTGTGTTTAGATTAGACTCAGTAGTGGAGGTGAAATGCTGCACTATATTTGTTTGGAACATATGGACAAGATCTTACACATTGCACCTTTTAATCACAGTATTTGCAATTTGCCTTCTTGTACATCACCAATTCATCACACAGCCCTATTGGATATCTGCATTGTGTGTATTCATGGGATGATCTGGGGACTGAGGAAATTCATCCTCTACTATTGTTGCCTCATACGTTCATCTTGGGTTGCATTAGTCCTTTTCTTTTTTGGCAGAAGTTGTGAATGGGCGTGTCACAATCAGATAAGGGTAAGAAGGCAAACATGAAGTTACAGACTGACAGGTGACTCGTTGATTGGACTTGATGATTGTCATCTTGCACCATCAGGCTTACGTGAGGAAATTCAATTCTGGTGACTGACACCAGTTAATGCAGCACTTTAATGTTTCTGATGTGTAGGCTGGGCAAGTTTACTTACACAGCAAGTGTCGGCAACAAGGCAATTCAAAGTAACCTGACTCCCGCCAGATGAATTTCGTTCCGCCTAGCTCCACTCAACCATCTGGGATCGCTCCATTGGAGAGGTGTTTCAGAAGGCTGGGCCTTATCAAAAATCCCTGCATATGATTGGATAAGACACTTGTCCGTCATCTTTATTGACGTGCTACTTCAACCACTCACATCGAAGCCAACCCGTGACGCTGATGAGAGCGACGCAGGGAAAATCAAAACAGAACAGCCGACATCTTGGATATAGCAGCAGTGCAATCAGCAACACAACAACACGGATGAAATAGCAGCATCAATGTTGACGCTTGCTTGCTCGATGCGAGCCGCCATTGTTGTCTGAATCAAAACAGTCGCTTCTCCGCTACGTCACATCTATGAAACTCCCGCCCTGCGTCCTGATTGGCTCATGCATAAAATCTGGTGCCGAAATCACTCCCAACGGAAGCGATCCCAGATGGATGTGAGGAGAGCTAGGCGGAACGAAATTCATCTGGCGAGAGTCAGGTTAAATTCAAAGTGCTTTACATAAAAAATCAAAATCCAAAGGAGGAAGTGCAAATGAAACACAATATAAAAAGTTAAATAGAATTAAAAACAGTCATTTAAGAGCCAAGATTACTGAAAATAAAAACAAGCTAACACAGAATAAGACTGAAGATAAAACGTACAGTGCAGTGTAAGAAATGATCTAATAAAAGGCAGCAGCAAGCAGAAACGTCTTCAGCCTTGATTTAAAACACTTGAGAGTTGCAGCCGTTCTGCAGTTTTCTGAGAGCCTATAAACTGAATGCTGCTTCTCCATGTTTACTTTTAACTCTGAAGTATATAATGTTGTTTGATTTGTACATGATTATAAGTATGTTTTAATTAACCACGTGTTATGATTCTTAATGGTAGAGGCAGGACTTGACAACAGCACACTTCAAGGTGACTAGTGCAAATGCATCATGACACAATAAACAATCATACTGTGGGAACCTTTTAATTGACTTAATGACCTGAAAAATGACACGTATTCACAAACTGCCTCCACACTCTGGACTCATGAGGCCCAGCTAATCCTGGACCAGGAAGAACCCAGGGCCTACTGCACCAGGAGGAATCAAGGACCCACTGCACCAGGAGGAGCCCAGGACCCACTGCACCAGGAGGAACCCAGGACCCACTGCACCAGGAGGAGCCCAGGACCTACTGCACCAGGAGGAACCCAGCCGTGTTGGGTATAGTTACTTTGGAAAGTAGTTAATTAGGTTACAACGTTACCATCAATTAAAGTAATCAGTTACGTTACAGCGTTACCTGTGAATAAAAGTAACGCGTTAGAGTACTCATGCGTTACCAAAAATTAAAAGCCGTTTGCAGCGCCTCGCACATTCTGCAACTTGACTAACACACACACACACTCCTTTAAACGCACCGAGAAGTTGTGACAATGATGAATAACGTCAGTCATCCAACCAAATTAACTCTGCAGGATAACAATAAAGACAGTTAGCAATATGCCACATAGCGCTTTATTCATTTCTTTGTTTTTTGATCACACAACATATGAATCAAAATTCACACCTACCCAGCCCAGGTAGCCTATATATGAGCACCAAACAAGATTAGCTAACTCCTGATTTTTTTTAACCCGAATGCAGTTATGAAAGTGCATGAAGTGTGCTTACTTGTAAACACAATCTGAGGTAAACAGGTAGCAGATTCAGATCCATTTAGAAATTAACGACCAGTCAACGACCTAACAGACATTTTAACAGCTGCCTCTATGTCGAACAAAAATGATAACAGGCTGAATAAAATCGCTCACTGGCACACAGGCAAATGACAAATAGCCTAATAGCCGAACTAAACTACTATTCAAGTGTCACAGGCCTAAATTCACTTTACCATCATTCACTTACCTTTACTCTTCAAAGTAGTGATTAAAACGTAGCAGAAGAAGATTTTCGAAACGTCTGTCCGACAGTCGATTTCTCCTGGGAGTAAGAACACTGGAGGAACCCAGGACCCACTGCACCAGGAGGAACCCAGGACCCACTGCACCAGGAGGAACCCAGGACCTACTGCACCAGGAGGAACCCAGGACCCACTGCACCAGGAGGAACCCAGGACCCACTGCACCAGGAGGAACCCAGGACCTACTGCACCAGGAGGAACCCAGGACCCACTGCACCAGGAGGAACCCAGGACCTACTGCACCAGGAGGAACCCAGGACCCACTGCACCAGGAGGAACCCAGGACCCACTGCACCAGGAGGAACCCAGGACCCACTGCACCAGGAGGAACCAGGACCCACTGCACCAGGAACCCAGGACCCACTGCACCAGGAGGAACCCAGGACCCACTGCACCAGGAGGAACCCAGGACCCACTGCACCAGGAGGAACCCAGGACCTACTGCACCAGGAGGAACCAGGACCCACTGCACCAGGAGGAACCCAGGACCCACTGTACCAGGAGGAACCCAGGACCCACTGCACCAGGAGGAACCCAGGACCCACTGCACCAGGAGGAACCCAGGACCCACTGCACTGGCATATTATCTATTTATTATGAGCAGTGAGTGAAAAGGCACCCAGAGCATGATGATTATGAGTCAAACACATTTTCACCTTAACAGTAAATGTTGCACTTCACCTAAAAAACAAACTGAATTGATCCTTGACCTTTCCTACTTGTACAACACACACCACGACTATGTCTGTGTGTGGACTCACCTCTATGTGCACTCTGAGGTACTGTTAATATAGTTCACTGCATTAAATCAAAAATAGATTCTAAGATTTGTTTTCGAGGCTCGTAGTAAAACATAACTTAGCCTGTCGTGAGCCCGCTGGTGTGCGGCGCCACCTGTTGGGGACATGCTAAACACATTTTTGGTAATGTCGTGGTCGGGCTTGCTTGCCGCAACTCTGGCGCAGTTGAATCCAGAGTGGAGTTGTAATGAGCACAGGCCCCACCACTATAATTAAACACGCTCCACAATATGTTGGAATCCAGTTAAACTGTACAGTACAAACAGTAGTGATGAACTATTTTTCTACTCATATGATCTTTTAATATATATTTCTGTGTAAAATCGACATTGAATTGACTATGTGTAGAATTTCAATCCATCATCCTGTCATCTGGTATAATGGACATTAATGACAAACACTGTACTTTCCTTCTTTTTAGATGAAAAAGGAAAAGTTCCATTTTTTGTTTGCTCCAGTCCTCTTGCCCTTCTTTTATTGTTTTGTTAAGTAGTGATGGATGGTTCTAGCATTTAATAGCCTACATATGTGTGAACTTGAGAGCCAGCAGCGGCTGACACTAACAAATGGCAGTGAAACAGCAATCTTCCCTGTACAGTATGTGGGAGAGAGGATAAGACTAATAAGACTGTAGGCAGCAGGAGCTCAGACAGTATATGAGCTGATTTATAGTCTCGGCCTGTTTTAGAGGTGGAGCAGAGCATTCACTTACATGTTGATTTAGTTACCGTCTCCTGTAAGCCTGGATGAGCCTTCAGTGCAATATGAATATATGTTTGTTCATCCAGTACACTGAAACAATACAATGCTCCCAGTGGTTTACAGCGTTTGTATGGACTAGAGAGATACCAGTGTATTGGTTTTACTATATACAGCAGTGAAGCATTCTGGCAACAATGATGCTGTCAACAATGTATTTCCCCGTCATTACCGTGATTAATGACAATGTGGCACCTTGTGCTAATTTTACTGTTCATTCTACATGTTTGGGTTTCTAAGACAACATGTTTACACGCTACAAGCGTCATCTATCTCAGTGTTGCAACACTGTGAAACCAGGCTGAAGTGCCTTAAACTTGCATTGTCTCGACTGGCCATCAGGGGGCGACTCCCGATTGCAAAAGGAACTCTGATTGCATGGAAGTCAATGGGACTTTATTTATTATCTCAGTAAACATGCATTCATGGTCTCAATCTCTAGTTCCAAGTCTTCTTCAATACAGCAAGATGTTCATTTAGTAAAGGATGGTCAGTTTAGAGTCAGATAGACCATAAAGCAGAATATGCTTTAGGGCGGGGCTACCTTATGATTGGCTACCGTGGCCTTGCTACCGTGGCTACCATGCTGTCAATGCAATTAGCTGTAAACTTGACCTTGAATTATGAAGCTAACTTTGTTAACGGCTTCACACCAGAATCCAGATGGATCCAGATCCAGTAAGGTTGCCGCTCTGATGTTTGTGTTCATCAGATCCACCCGTCACTCCTCCACAGTCCAAATATGGTCACTTCCACTCACTGATTGCCAAAATTCAGAGAGCACTACATTTTACAAGCTCCACCCGCGTGTCCACATGAGTCTCTGTTCATAGCAGCATGTCTGAGGCCTGAGCAGGACAGTTTTACAGCTGAACCATACAAGAGAGGAAAACATCTGAGTTGAGAAATCGGCTGTACAGTGACAGAGTCTTGACAGTTTGATTGGAGTCACAAACTGTGATCAACAGCTGCGTTCGAGACTCCTCTCCACTGATTGGTCGCTTTTTGGAATCTTGCAAATGTCATTAGGAGCTCTAAGAGGAAGCAGAGTAATCTGTTTAGAGATTATCTGTCTCATGCGCTACTGTCGGGATATAGTTACAGTTTAAGCAAATATGACAAAAATATATGTTTAATGTTATCAACTGCAGCAGGAATACATAGCCAAGTTGTTTTTTTACATTAACAATACACCTTGTTTTTCTGTGTTTTTGCATTCAAATCCCAGAATCACCTGAAACGGCTGCCAACTAAGCTTTCAGATTATTACAAAAAAAAACAACATTGTTGTTTTAATCTTGACACAAACCTCCTCAACCATTAGAAAGTCAAAACGGCGTCTCTCACACTGATGAAAAGTGGTGAGCTGCTATGCTGTTAATATTGTTGTTAATATAGTCTAAAAAATAATTTTCTATGCCAGCAAAAATGATTTTGTTTGGGGAAAAAAAGATCAGTTCTGTGCTCAGTGAATGGACTTGCATGGTTGCCTTCTCGCCGACTTTGTCTGAGCGACTTGAATGAACACAGGCGACCTGAATAGTTGTTTGCAGATTAATGTTTCTGCAAAGCCAACAAAAGAAACAACATCAGTCAAAGTGCAATTAGCTTATCGTCAAGATGCATGTGTAAAGCTTGCAAGCCATCAGTTTAATGGAAGGGTTCGACAGTTTTTTTACTTGGCATGTTTGCTCGTTTTATCATTATAGAAAAACAGAACCAAGGGGGCAGCTGGCTGAAGGGAGACCTGATAGTTTCCTACTTACTATTCATAGTGTATGACATTTTCAGTAAATGTCAGTATGAAACACGTTTTCTGTTTTCTATTGGAAGACGGGACGTATCACCGGTTTAAGTGATGGCTGTCTGATCTTCACTCAGCTGTTAGCTATGCAGCAGTCGGGTATCATTTCATCTTTATTCATTTTCGCAGTTCCAGTGGCCTGGGGTTGAATGACATGGGGCGAGTTGGGGTCACTCGTGAAAGAACCCGCATCGCTGGTTTACATGTCGCTTGCTGTTGGGACACAACTTTAAAATCCAATCCAGTCTCTGCAACCGAGTTCTCTGCCATCGCACGCTCGTTGTTGATCTTTTCCTTGTTCAGCTTGAACTAATGTTACATTTCATTATAAATAGAAGTGATGTTGTGTGACCCCCATCATGCCATGCCTTTACTGTAAGCGTGGCCACATTCGATTATTGATCTTTGTATCAGAATGTTTTGTACATCTCAAATGTACTAATATTTGAATTCAGAATATCCGCCCACAGCGTCGATAAAGCGTGGGAGTCACTGTTTTATTTATTTGTAAGTTCACCGTTGCATCTGCCAATTAAAAACAATGCTTTACTTACAACAAATATATTTTGTAAAATGTGCGGTATGTAACCGATGAGCGGGTTGACTCCCTGATCAGTTTGCTTCCCCCACAGTTCCACTTCACTGCACCGTTGATGGCTGTAAGAACCAGGGACACCAACACAATAGGTTTTTGATTAATGAACAATAAACAATGCTGATCTCCTCCTGGCTTTACACTTTACACACAAACATGGGGGTGGTATCGATCTCTCTGCAAGAAAGCAGACAAAATGTTATTTAATATCTGAGCTTAGGATCATATCGCCATGTGTAGGTTCATATATATTATACAGTCAGTTGGGCATGATGTTTGTTTGACCCATACAGTCATCCTAAAATACTCAACACTGTTCTTGGCACAATGGCTGGTCTCCTCCTGACAGCAGCCAGACACTTTGGGTGACAAGTGGAGGAAGAGAAATGAAAATGACAGCGTAACCATTTTTAAATAAAAGGATGCATTTCTAATATGTAATATCTACAGTCAACGGGACTATTTATCCCTGATCTAGTGCTGCCAGTCAGCCCGGCGTGTGTCAGGGAAACTACTGAGTGACAGCCGTGTGGACCTCGGCTCAGTGAAGTGATTTGTCCGACTGTCAAGTTATCGTCAAGGATAAAAAAAACAAAGACTTGATGTTTGAAGGACATTATTTGTTTTTAAATGACAGTTGTTCTGCTGTGTTGTAGGGAAATGGACACGAGCGTGATTTCTTGGACGACAGGCGAGTGTTCATCATGGACGTGTATAATCGCTACATATATCCTGGCGACGGATTTGCCAAACGTGAGTGACAGCAACTTTAATTTCTTTCTCAAACTTTCTTTTTAACCTTCTAATTCCTCATGTTTACATCTCGCGTTGCCACGAGCCACTCGCCCAGTAGAAACGCTGCACGGTGGAACAGTTAGTTTGGTTCAGTAGAAAGAAAAATGGATCCTACATGAATCTGCTCACAAGGTCTGTGGATAATCTTGAGTTATCGGGTCACGATTTCTGGAAACATTTTTTTCAAATGAACACTTTATGGGCTTTGAGCACCACAAGCCGAGTTCCATTATAGTGGAGAGGAGGCTGACAGCTGATATCTCCAACACTCGGAGTCTTACACCGACATGGACCTGCTTTTCTGTCGTGCTTTTCTTAACTTTTTGGCTACTCAAGGCGCTTTACAGTACATTCAGTCTATTTACCCATTCACACACATTCACACACATTCACACACTGATGGCAGAGGAGCCACCTGCACATCAGGAGCTAATCTCATTCACACACATTCAAAAGCCAATGGTTCAGCCTTCTGGGGCAATCTGGGCTTCAGTATCTTGCCCTCAGGATGCAGGCTGGAAGAGCCGGGATCTCCGATTGGAGGTAGACCCGCTCTACCTCTGAGCCACAGCCGCCCTACCATCTAAAGGATCTATACTCATAAATAGCACTACAGAGGACCAATATGGGTTTTGGATTTTGGAGGTGAACTATCCCTTTTAAAATATATGCTGCACTCTGATGTATTCGGGCATTTAACTAAGCCCCACACTGCTGTGGACGCCTGGTTGGAGGTTGAGGTTGGAGAGGAGGGGGGTTGCCTCCTCCACTTGCAGCCCCTAGGTGTCACTCAGGGCCATTATTTTTCCGCTGTGATTTCTTTCTGCACTCCCTCTCACTCCATTAACACTCAGCAGGAAATCTGTCATGCAGGAGTCAATGCAACCGTATGCAATCACAACTTTTACACTCACTAATCTGTCTATACATTAAAGCTAATCTGACAGCAACCACATGTTACCATTTTGTCTCAGTATTAATAATTCTCTAGGCATGAAAAGTCCCAGCCCTGCTTATTAAAATTCTCCCGCATCTTTCGGGTAACTTATTCTCTGCAACACATCTCGTCTCTAACCCATAAGAAAGTGAAATAAATGTACATTCTGGCTTGTTTAAGATAAAAAAAAGACCTCACATTTCCATTCTCCTTCATATTTTCTTCCTCCAAGACACATTCATTTCCCTGTACCTTCAAAGACCAAAGCTTAAAGGTTTTTTTTTTCAAGTCTTCTTGAAAACCTAGCAGGACGAGCCTTGAAAATCTACCAAGAAGTCTGTTTCACATGCTACTGCGTTGTTCTTTCCTGCGTTTGTGGCTTACTTCTGTTTGAATTTCGAAGCATTTGGTGTGCTAATTAACCTTTTCATCATTTGCCATTAATTATTGGAAATGTACACACTAAGTAATTGATGCACGGCTGCAGATTTACATAGCGGAGTGTTCTGTATGTAGAGAAACACAATAAGCTACCTGAACGTTTCATCACAATTGACAGGGCACAAATTAGTTTTTAAGCCTTTACTGTGCCTGGTGCATGGAATACTGCTATATATATTATATATACAGTATACTATATATATGTGTGTGTGTGTTGGTTGGTTGGTTTGCTCCTGCAGCTGTGTTTCGTGCTGATGATCAGTGTGGATGATCCACAATGTCTCCGTCTCTCTCTGTATCTCCAGGAGCCATAAAGAGGAAGGTGGAGCTGGACTGGGGCACCGAAGACTCAGAGTACCTCCAGAAAGTTGAGCTCCACTCTGAAGGAGCGCTGAACGAAGTCCGACCGGACATCCTGGTCTACAACGCAGGGACAGACATCTTGGATGGGGACCCCCTGGGAGGACTCTCCATATCCCCACAGGTCAGGACACACTGGCAGTGACAAAACATCAGCGGGCTGCAAGAGCTATTGTTTCATTGCCATATGTGCCTTTGGACTGCGATATAGTGGATGGACATGTGGGAGTTGAATTGGGGGAATTGAAAGTCCTGGAGAGCAGCAGGGTACCATATATTTTACATAATCTTTATCATTTATAGTGGATTATCGGTGTATTTTCTTGCCACATGTGCAGAGAAAATAGACCAGACACCAAAACTGTCGCTGAAGATCGCAATTTCTACGAAAATCATGGTGCTTTGCGGTGCTTTCTTGCGTGAAAAGTGAGACACGCTGCGTCTGTCTGCAGTCTGCAGGGCGGTCACCAAACACACCTGTAACAAAATCTCATTAAAACTGAAGAGGCTCCACCTAGTGGTACTTCCACATACTGCAGTAAATCGATAAACATTGTCTGACTTCTGCATTATCATTTCATATTATAAAATTAGTTACATTATCCATGGAGGGCAACCATAATCCATTGGTCATTTACATCCCTGGTTTCTACACAATATCATCTTTAGCTTTTTCTCAATGATTTGATGTTTCTCACCAACATTCTGTCTTGAAGTTGGAGTTCTTCTCCTCATATATTTGGAAAACAGGCTTGTACTTTGTTTCGAACATAGTTTCTCATCTGTTGTACCGATGAATCAACGGGGAGAGTTTCATGTCCCACAAAGCCTTGGAAGTTCTCCAATCCACTTTGCCCTCTCTAACATCGGGAACCTTGTATGGTAGAAATAACTCTTCCCGTTTGGCAACTCTGCTTTCTCTCTTGCTCTCTCTGCATATTTCCTACATCCACTATCAGCATAATATACAGAGAGATTGTTTGAGAACCACTGAACCATCATTTAAAGGTAAATATACTGCAAAAGTGCTTTCAAATTAACCCGAAACTGAACTATAAATTGTATTGATTTTTATATTTTCTATAGCATTACATACAGAGATGGAGGTGACAGCAATGTGTCGCAATGCAGCTGTTAAAAGCACTGATTAGATGGGTGTTGAAGATTGAAAGTGAAGAACACCTTCAGCTCAGTTTACATCTCTGTTTACTCTGAAGAAATCCTCTTATGAACAAATGGTGACATTTAGTATCATGTAACATTCTATCAAGCCAAGAAGACTTATGACACATAATAGAACATGGGGATCATTTAACTCCATCATCGTGTCCGAAGCCCTTTTACACTTTCACAATTTATTTTTAATTTCAGATTCATGACTTGAACAACTGGACACACACTGCTAAGCTGCATCTCAGATTAATCTTCAGGTTCCCAGATTTCGGATGATGTAGACCACTTCTATGTGGCCTCTGCCGTTGACCTACTGTCTCCTCCTTAAAAGACAAAGACGGGTTTATGCAGGACTCCGAGGGTTAAGGGATGGATCGTTGATCTGCAGTGCTGTGATGGCAGGAGATATATGTGAATGTTGAAGTGGCAGACTCAGTGGGGCAGGACACATGAGCACTTTGTGTAGCTCATATTGGCAGGACATTTAAAAGCATACTGAGAGCTGATCCGCATGAGTCAAATTTGGATTTATTATTTCCTAAGCAGATATATTCTGCCAGTGATCCTTCAAATTCCAGAGAATAATTGGAGCAAATAAAGCGAATCTGCAGAATGTGTTAGTGGGGATGCCACACTGATGTGTTATATAGAGCTAATTTGTGTTTTAGGCTGGTATACAGCCTGGAATTAAATAAGGAACCTCTTGGTGCAGCTTTAATAATTGTTAGAGATGGTCCGATCAGGTTTTTTGGGACCGATACCGATCACCTAAAGCCTCACCGATCCGATTACCGATCAGAACCGATCGATCACGTGGAACGATATTATTAATATTTATATTATTTTACTCTTTTTCCCCATTAATTCATCCACTCATGCAAAGGCCTATAGTCTTTCATTTATGTTATTCATGCAAAGTACTGGCGGCCTGGGACAACGTACCGGGGGTCGAGTTTAGCGACTAGTCTCTGAAATCCGAAACCTTCCACCGCGCTGAAAGGCTGGTCGTCCAGGCAGATGAATTCCATCACTGTTCTAGTGATTCCCATGGCCTTTTCATTGCGAGGGTTGTAGGGCTGCGTGCTCTCCAATGTCTTTTGCAGCAGTGCCCGTGGGGTCGGCGTTGTCTTTTTCTTTTCACTTGTCAGTTGCAGGAAATCGTTATGTTCTCTGCCGTGAAATGACTTCAAGTGCCGAATTAAATTTGTATTATTAAAACTACTGGCTTTATTTCCCCCACGAGGCACTAAACGCTTGCATGCGTTACAGCTAGTGTGTGTAATATCTGTCTCACATATTTCAAAAAACTGCCATATAGCTGACATGTTAGCAGTGCATGCAGGCAGTGTGACCGCAACACAACACTTCTTCTTTGTTTTGAAGCGGCAGCGGTTTGGCGCACTACCGCCCCCTTTGGATCCGGAATGTAACAAACACAAGCACATGTATAATATATATATATAATGCGATCGGATCGGTGATTTTAACCTTTTATCGGATTTCCGATCGATCGTTTTATTACCATATCGGCCCGATCCGATCAGTTACCGATCGATCGGCACCATCTCTAATAATTGCTATTTAAAGTTGTGGTTGAAGATGTGTTTATTATGCCTGATAATTGTTCACAAATTGTGTCATCGTGCTACAAATTGCTCCATGATTTTGGACACAAGCTGTTCCCACTTTTAATCCCTGACAAATTCAGAGAAGTTATGAGTCGTATTATCTGATAGGTTGAGCTGGTGTCAACACATCCAAACCGGTTTCTTATAGAGCCAAACACTGGACCAGACCTGTGTAGAGAGGTTTTTATTGTTTCCTTATTTTGGAAACAATATGTATAGTAGTGAACCGCAAGAAACAAATATGTTTCTGATCCTGTTTGGTTGATGAATTACATAGATCATTTTTGTCAGTTTTTTTGTGAAACCATGTCCCACCTCACACACGAGATCAAAAAAGTTCAAGTTGTTTCCAAAATAAGGTTCCATGGGGAACACCGGAACTGACTTCCCCTCTCTACACACAGTTTTACTAGAACTGACCACCCAACTCTAAATAAATAATAAATATTATGTTAATCTTATTGTCGTAATTCTTACAACTAATGCAATACGAGTTGGATTCAGTCACATGATGCCATCGGTTCAGGTGGCTTTTTTAGGCTTTAGCTTGAAAAAGTGTGTCAGGCAGAACAGCTGATCAGCCTGTGATGGTTCGTGATCATGCAGGCAATCAAATGTGGATTCAAGCAGAAGTGTTGCTCTGCTGTTGGACGAGGAAGCCATAAAAAGGAGGTTTTGGGTTCACGATGTATTGAAAAAGTATATAGTTCATCGTAATAAAAAACTTTTGTCTGCATTTTCCGTTCCTACCACATCTACCGGCATCAAAACAGGAAGAAAGAGCTTAAAGCCCGCCTCTTGCTCAATTGTATTGGCTGACTGGGCCAAGTGTGACATTGACGAGTGACGCTACATGCTTGGCGCTGAAAAGTTGAGAATATTTCAACTTGTACACAACACCTGAGAGGAGCACACACCTGGCGTACCATAGGATTAGAATGGTTTTGCAGGCGGCTTGCTTGGAGAAGTGTCTCTGTGTGATCATCCCTTAGGCTATTGGACTTACTAAAGTTGCCATAATGATAGGTGTGAAATGTCCAGCCTGAAAAACCAGAAATCGACCCAGCTGTCCTTCCCGAGGCCCTGGGTAGATTGACAGACCAGCTCTCCTCTCCTCCTCTCTGCCAGGGCATCGTGAAGAGAGATGAGATTGTGTTCAGGGCCGCGAGGCGACGGGGCATCCCCATACTCATGGTGACGTCTGGGGGATACCAGAAGAAAACAGCCCGCATCATCGCCGACTCCATCCTCAACTTGCACCAGCAGGGCCTCATTGGACCGGAGGCCCTGGAGGGGGAGGGGTCTTCATCACTGGTGACCAGCATGGTGGGCCGCTCTGGAGCTGTTGGATCAAAGTTCACTGCTGTCTGAGGTGCAACACTCACACGTGTGTCATGTCATGGACATCTGTGACATTTAAAGGCACTGAAGTAACTTTATAGTGTGCAGGTATGTGTTTATTTGAAATGTATGATGGGGAGGGGGATGTTTGCACTATAGACCAACACACATGAACATGTTGGCAGTTACTCAAAGGGAATCATCTTTCAAAGAGGAAAAATCATACTGAAACAACAGCGCTCTCCTGACCACAGCCAATTTCACAAGTTCTGCCATAAAAGTTGTTTAAATTTTCATAAGTGGGAGAATGATGGGTTTTATGTTTAATGTGTGTTTGGGCAGCGTTTTAGAGGCATTCTTTCATCTCAGGAAATGTGAAAATGTAATTTGTGGAAGATATGATATATTGCTCGTCCACAGAATTGTAAAGGGGTTTGAAGTTTCTACAACTAGGAAGTATATTAATTATCCTCTTCTTCTCAGTTAATGGCTGTTCGAGGTAAAACATGCAGATAAAACCGATCTAATAACGATGTTTAACCTTCCTGCAGAAGATAATGTCTTCTTCATTCCTCATTAACATTTTGTTTTATTACTTCTAGGATAAATGGTTGTTTTGGTGGTTGTCTCTCAATAATATTGTAATCATAATAGAGTAATAATAGCGTTTCATTAATCAGTTCAGCCACTGGAGAGTTTTTATACATAATGCTTTAAATCCATTCACTCTGCTCCAGCTAATGTTTACATGGAACCCAATATGATTCATCACCGGTACCGAAGGGGTTTGTTTCTTAAGCATAAGCTACAACATGTGACTCTGAGCCTTTTATCTGTTGTATGAAATCTTAAAAATCAATGTTCTTGTTGCAGTTCCTTTCACATCCAGATCCCAGTCCAAAAACCGAAACGTGTTCACTAAATAATGAGCAGGCCTGTACAGTGGAGCTTCACTTGTGACTGCTCTGCTGCAGGCAGACACACAGAAAGCTCCTAATGATGTTTACACATCCAATAGTTGAGTAAATGGAGACAAAATAGATCTTTAAGAACTTTGGATCAGTGTGATTAATGCAACTGCTGCAATAATATCCCAGTTTCCAAAAGACACTACGGAGTCTCCATCAAACAGACAGAGAGAGAGAGAGAACCAAGACATTTAACTTTGAATCATTAGTTTGAAGTATTAGTGCATGCTTTGCTTACTGGGAAATGAAGCACTGTTATTGCCTTTACTTAAAAAATTAAATTCTGAGATTACTGACATTCAAAGGATTTGGTCCTGGGTCTTATTTTTGTTATTTTGGCAACCATGTTTTGCTAATAATGATATTATATATGAGCAGCAATTAGAATGGGGGTCACACCTTTCTACATAGCTAGCGAGCTATAGGTACATCACGGAAACATGGATAATGTCAACAAACATGCCTGATTTTGGTGCAGCTACACAGATTTTTTTGTCAATTTACTTTCTGCAAACTGACTTACAACAACTCTTATGGGTGCAGTATGTAACATTTGGCGCCCTCTAGTGGCAAGGTTACAGATTGCAACCAACTGAAACTTCTCCCACGTGCACAACGTGTAGGAGAACTACGATGGGCGGCGTGAAAAAATGTGAAAACGTGAATGGCCCTCTCTGGAGCCAGTGTTTGTCCATTCTGGGCTCCTGTAGAAACATCGCAGTGCAACATGGCAGACTCCATAACGAGCTTATTCTAAGGTTAAACAGAACAACAATTATTATTTTATATACACTTAAGTTAACATACTTATTCATATAATATTCCATTTCTGCCAATAGGTCCCCCTAAATGCTACACACTGGCTCTTTAAATGGAAATCGTTGACTGAAAATGACGTTGGTGAGACGTCAAAGAGTCTGATTAGCAGGCTGAAACAAATGCCTTCATCATCCCATCTCTATCTGAGGTCTCGATAATAAAAAAAACACAATAAGTTGTTTTTGGTGAATTTCCATTATTGAGATCATCGTAAACGTCATTACAAGTGACTTGAAAAAGCTGTCTGACTCCTTATCATGGTAGAGAAGTGAAAAATAAAGGATGCAGAATAGAAAAATAAATGTTTATATTTATCCTTTATTTATACAGGGAGTCCTTATGATTTATGATCTTATTAAGATTTTCTTTTTGTTTTTACTAAAAAGGATGTTCGCCCAAAAATGTCTCTTTTTGCAATAACAATATTTGTTTAACAAAATGTAAAATGATACCATGAAATGATTAAGTGCCATTTTATCAGTTTTTAGTATATCTTGATAATTACTATGGCCGGGATAATCGTGACGTGAAGCAAACTTAGCTGAGAGAGAAAATAAAGGTGAACACAACAATGCCATATCATGACTAATTGGAATGATAAATACAAAATTACAACTCCTGTCCAAGCATCGGGCTTCCCTTGGTGCTTCATGCAGCGTTCCTCACATTTTTGGTGCAGTCATGTCCATTTCTGACTCCAGGATTGAATGTTTGAAAAAAATCCTTTTAAAGGCACACTATTGACTAATGTCTGTGATGAAGGCCCCATTGTAGACCTCATATTCTTGTCTAACAGAGCTCAAGTCGTGCTAATTGACATCAAGACATTGACCTGAGTGAGTAGACTAGTAGTAGAGGGAAGGTTGCATCAACATGTTAATGGTTAGGCAGGTTCAGGGTCACTCTATACACACATATTGTCTGAACGTTGTAATATGGCATACATAGTCTTTTCCTGATTTCAAAAGCTGCATTAAAGTACAATCATGTAACCTTCTGTACTTATCAGGCTATTCCAGCTCTTCTGTTATTTGCCTTTAACTACTTAGTCATTGTATCAATATCACTGATGATTATTTACCAAAAATCTCATTGTGTCAATACTTAAATACTCTAAAAACACCAATTATCCACCCTACAATATCTTTGGGATGTCGATATTGGTTTTTGATCAAATGTGATTCCCTCCTGTCCAGCCCTAACAACATAACTACTTGGTTTGGTCGAGGCAACTGAATTATTTGATCGAGTTCAAGAAAAGGTTGGTGGTTTTTGGTTAAAATAAGTACATCTGTTGCATAAAATAAGCTTGTTACATAACTAGCTTGATTAAGTCACGTAACAAAAAGTAAAAGTTGACTTGTTGGCACACAGGGCATGAACAATGGTGTCCTGGGTGAAAGTCCTGTGTTTGTTTGACCCGTTTACTTGCTATACTACGGCAGTTGCTCTGATGTGGACAGATTGACATTGGGACTCACGCAGATGTTAAAGGGAGCCTCGGTATCAAACGCTGAGCGGCCCTGACCCAGCTGCCTTGTTTGACGAGTTGGGAGTGTGACCTGGTTGGTTGCACACGTGTTCACACCATGAAGTACAACCAAGACGTTTCCTGTTGGCTTGTGAGTAGCTCAGTTGTGGAATGCAAAGAGAACTGTGGACCTCACAATAACATCCTGACAGCTCTGAATAAGTCTTTGGAAAGTTCGGTGTGAAGCATTGGACGATGCGAAGGATTACAAAGACTTTAATGTTGCTGTGGACGTTTTAATAATGAAACCACACACTCGGTGGACTCTGTCTGCCATTGCATTAAATGTCTTTTGCAGCTGACTGGACCTGAGGTGGCAGCTGGCGGGTGCTGCCGTAGCGATTTTCCGATGTATTTTCAAATGAATTGTTTACTTCCACTGCTTCACGCTGCCGCTGGAAATAAAAAGTTGCCAAAGTTTAGAGTGGAGAATAGACTTGTGATCACTTAAAGGATTAAAATACCTATATTTGAATAGCATGAAAAGCAATGTTCGGGTGCTTATCCAGGAAGCTGTTTGGACACATTCATAATGAAACTGTGAAGGGGGGAGGGATTTGCTGTCAGTGCTAATTAGCTAAAGCCTTTGATGTGGGGTGCTGCTTTTGAATGCGTCTACCTTTAATTAGGACTCAGAATATAGAGCTTGTTGTACGCTGGCCTGTCCTTAATACCCGATGTGATCTCAGATTCCTCTTCCTTTCTGTGTCGGCCAGTATTTCACTCGTTGGAGTCGATTGCTGCGTGCCAAAAAAAACACCAAGTCTTCAAAGCTGTACTGTATTTTTTTGAGGGTGTGGTTTGTGCTGACATTGAACACTACTTCTATGCATTCTTACTAATATTGAATAAATCCATGACAACCAAAAGGTCTGTTTTGCATTTTTTTTTTTTTTGTACTGGAAGGCCAGTACTAAAAACCCTAGCTGCTGCTATGCAGTTCAGCCTCTCTCCGAATTTTCCATTTAGAAGTGCTTGTCCCATATGGGTGTTCCTAAAGCCCTGCCTTATATGATGTAATGATCCCGCACTTGTATTCTCATGACTCAATAAGAAACATCTGACTAAACTGACCTTTATGATATTAGTTTCCCTGATGCATTGTTACGACCCCCTTCAAGTGAAGCCTAACACAAGACAGCACAAGTTATGATTTAAAGGAATGTACATTTTATTATTCCTCAATCATCAAACAATACAAGCAAACTGATGGGCCGACCAAAATAAACAAAAGCAGAGCAGACTCCCAGACCAACCCACGAGGGCCGTCGGAACTGGGGGTTAACCCTCTACGCTAGCCCAACAAAACAACCAAACCTAATTGAAATGAAGCCACGAAAACTGAACTACCGCACCCATCAGATGAACATGAATCAAACACATAATACCTCACGCTGCCTCCTGGCTGACTGACAGCACTGCTAGTCTGGTGGACTGCAGTGAGCAAGGCAAGAGAGCGAGATTTTCCCCAATCAGCCAGCCTCTAACACCTTGCAGGCAAGCCAATCACCAGCCACGGTGACACATCCTGGCCAGCAGAGAGTAAGCATGTAATATGCAAAGTCTTTCAGGTCAGTTCCTTGGCTAAACTATAACTTCTTAAGTGCACCAAACATAATTATTTACAACACTATAGTTTGGTCCTTTAATCGAGCAGCTGCCTATATACATTTTTTTCCGCTGTCAATCCATGGTGATAATACAGTGATTTAAAGTATATTTTCACTCAATTACTTTACTAAAGTATATTACAAATTAAAATCAAAAACAGCTGTTAAATGTGTTTGTCTTCCATGTCTGTGAAAGTAACCTGCATGACATTCACCTAAATTAAAGGTGCTATTGATAACATTCAGCCACTAGTTGCCACACTTCTCGTCCCCCATTACATCTGCATTCAGCCTCCGGTTTTCAAAAGTAAAGCCAATTCCAAAGTGCCTTAAACTTTCAAAGCATTCGCTCATGGCCATCAGATATTCTGTGGGGTAGAGCAACTTTAGGCTTTGCAACTCTGGAGCCGTTTTACATGCACAAAAACAATATACCACACTAAAGGAGAGGGAAAATGCAAAAAAAAAAGCATTTAACAACACTGTGGGACACGTAGTGTTAAACACCGGTCTCATAGTTTAAAAGTTCTATGACCCAACCACCTCAATATTAGTCTTGCATAGTCGCATGGATGAGTTTCATTTGTTAAAAAAAGACCTTAATTGACTTTCCATAGGCATCATGTTTGTGCTGACGGACACGAAAAAAATTAGGAATCCATGCTTATGTACATGACTCACTAGATTAACATTTCATGACGCTCCAAAATGAAAAGTAGTGACGGCCAATGGGGGGGTCGTTGATGACAGCCGTCGCTCTCCGTACGAGCCAACGCAGTCCTGAGACGAGATCCGGGAAAATAAGGAACGCCTGTGTGGGTGGACTTTTCAGTTTTCACTTCCCAACAGACAAGCAAACTATAATTTATGAACAAAGCCGTGCAGAAGCAGAGAGTTCATCTCCTCATTGAAGAAAGAAAAGTAAAAAAATCAATTATAACAAGCAGCTGTGCAGGCAAAATATGGTCGCTGCTCTCATTTTACTGCGAGTGGGTGATAATGCACGGGTGTGCCACTGGTTTGCTCGAACAGAATTCTAATTACTAAACACAAAACAATGAATGGTCTTGAACATATGCACCGAGGTGTTACGGGCTTAAAACAAGTCACTTTGGCAACCTAATGTTCTCCCATAAGCACCAAGATATACGACACAAACAATTATGCTAATGAGCTCATTAATAACGCTAGTCAGCACATATTAAAGTAACATACTTGTCTTTACATAACACATGGGTGGCCTTTATGTGAACTCTGGAGGTTATTAAGCTCCATAATGTAATCCGGGAGAGATGTGTGAAGTTACCTTGGATTGCTATTTTATTCCCTTCCTGTGGACGGACAGAAAGCATCACGACAACATGTCATGCAGAACATGTGCTGTGGTGTCTGGACGAAGGTCCCTTGAAGTAAGCTTCATTAACCGTGATGCCCTGGATCCTGGATGCCGTCTCACCTAACAATGAACTGCTGTGGGACCGAGTTGGACGGAGGCCGAAGCCAAGTGCTCGTCGTCTTCCAATGGGAGTGGCCAGATGACCAAGTGAGGTTCACAAGTTAATGAATGTTGTACTTTCTTATAATGAGTTTCAGGGTGTTTGGCTAGATTAAAGGGGCACTGCTGAGTTTACATGGAAGGTTTGATTTACCGGTCACAAGGAGTTTAAAGCGATATCTCAGCTCATCTCGAGCAATACATTTGCATGACGGTGTGATGCGAACGCCTATCAGCGTTGAGATTCTCTTTCTGACATCGGTAAATCAGAAATGAGACGAGGCATATTAGTCTGTGTTCTCCCAGAGATCTACCATAAAACCTGATCCAAAATATGTGAATAAACCAGAGACTGTCCATGGTACAAACACGTTTGTGTTTACGTCGGGATGGTGTTATTTTAAGTGTTGATGGAGCAGCTACAATGTTAGCGTAGCCTTCCTCCGATCAATCCGACCTGCATTCAGAAAACAAGCATTTTAAAAGTTGTTTGCTTGTCGTCTTGCAGACAGACCTAACAAACCATGACTCCAGACTTTTTACGAATTTCATCATTATGCATTATATTTTTATACCTTTATTGCAATCAAATCACAGCAAATCAGTTTATTGTAGGTGCATACCGCTGTAGTAAACAAGCCGATGTTCACCTCTGGATGATGTTGTGAACTCAGACAGGACGGCGTTTGGTTACCAGGTGAATCTTGGACATCAAAGCAGCATTAGTGCAGCATTAGTGTTTATTTCAGTCATGATTGATACAATCTTGTTGTTGTGTACATGCAGGTAAGCCCCGCCTCCCTGGTGAATCTAGCACGTGTCATGCAAATAAACACAAATTATCCTGTGGTCAAACTCCCATTTGGTGTGAATGTACCTTTAGACTTTGTCTTTGTCCGTCATTTATAGAAGTTCAGATCATAATCTATTATTACCTGTATTGAATTTTCAGGTTTTTAATTATAGAAAGACAAAGATGTATCGAACTAGGGAGTCAGTCATTCTAATCCAATGCATTTGATGTCACGTAAATATCTCCTCATGATTCGCTAGCTGTCCCTTCTTTTTTTAAAACATCAACAAATATGGATGCAGGATATTTAAACATGTTGTGCTTTTGTGATTTTTTTAATAGTTAATAACAGAACAAGCTAATAGATCATTTATTTATCAGGGCTAAAGAAACTTTTCATGTCAACACACACAAAGCCGATTCATTATTTTTCCCCGGCTGGTCTGCCTTGGGCAGGCAACTTCTCATGGCTGTTTAAATGTTGTTCTGAAGGTTGATCCGGCAGTCTGCTGTCACACTGGAGACTGGACTTACCAGACTCTCTGATCGGGGGATTTCCTGACCCTGAAAGCGTTTCAGTGGGGAGAAAACCCACAACATGGGCTCCTTCTGCAGCGCTCCTTGAGCTGTTGTCGTCACAGACGCGCTTCAAGGCTTCCAGTCCGTCAACATGACGGCTGGCCTTCACATTTTTCCCTTAGAAAATTCAGTCAATGACAGACAGTAAACTATTCAGTAAACACAACCTCTTAAATAATCTGAGGGGTTGCCATGAAATTTGTACCGGCATTCGTGGCCTCCAGAGGATGCATCCTACTGCCTTTGTAGATCTGTGTTTTGGTAGAATGTTTTAAAAGATATTGGATGGATATTCATTCCATGTGGATATTCAGACCAGTTATTCAAGATGATGCATTTATTTATCCTCTTTTCCTTTAATACCATCATCAAGTCAATATTTTAGTTTAATACCAAATATCTGCAAAATGAATCACATTCCCTTCAGACTCAGCAGTAGTTTGTGTTTCGTGCAAATAGATACGAATAAATGTGGAACCTCAATGCAGGAAATGGACACTGTGTTGGTGCTCAGAAGAGGATCAGCATGAACTCTGATGAATGGGAATCTGGTGCCAGTGGGCAGGAATGGAGATGATGGAGGATGGGTGAAATGTGTCCATCCAGACTCGGTCTCGGTTCTGTCTTAAACCACCTTCTCTGTGGAGAGATGGTCGTTTCAGGTTGACAAAAATGGATTCTTTAACCCCTCTCTCTTCCCTGGCCAGAATGCCAACATTGGTCCTCAAAGGAGTGGCCCTTGTCCTTAGGATGCAGATGGCCTGCTGAGTCCTGACCTGAGGAAATGGCTCTCCTATGTCAAAAACCTGAAGCAATTCCAGGTGCCTTAAATAAAGCTTTCACAGCCTAATTGTTAAATACAAATGCCATTGCCCCTTCATATCTGGCAGTGCTCACTTCAACATAGTCCACAGTGTGTGAGAGTGTATGTGGTCTTGGAGGAACATCACAGTCCAGAGCAGGCAGTAACAGTGAATTTGGTGTTTGTGAGACAAAGTGGGCTCAATTGTCTAAGTAGATGGCTAATGAGGGAAATGAAGGTGTAGTTCTTGGTTGGCATATCCATCATTAGAAGCCGAGAGTCACTAAGCCTGTAAGAGGATCCAATAATGTGATTCTCTGGTAATCTAGCAATTCCGATCACTGACACTGAAAAAAAGGTAAAAGGTAAGAAAGAACAATAAAACAAGCTCCATGTGTTTGCTGGCAATGGCCGTCACACAATCTGATGCACCTCTGGGATTCTTCTCTCCCACTTAGCTTGTAATGACTTTCAAAGATGAGAATCAAAATGGATCAAAGCTGGCTGAGCTCGTCAGGTGGATTTGGCCCCAAAAACACTCTCTTCCATTTCCTGCCACTCTTCTCTGCAGTGTGACTGTGAGCTCTCTCTCCAGGTGTCCGCAATCATCACCCTCTGCTCTGCTGTGCCAGCCTCCGCCTCGGCCCTACGGCTCTATCTGCTCTCATCCAGCTGTCATTTTTCCATCAGCGCAATGCATGATGGTATACTATATATTGCTTGGTCAGTGATCGTTGGTTGTACACAACTTGTCAAGATTAATTGTGGGATACGTTAGGTCCACTATATAGGGTATAATAAGTCTTACCATACATTCGAACAGCACTAGAACGTGAAGTGGGTGATTTCGGACACAGCCCTGGGAATCTTCTTGGTGTTAGATAACATGTAAGATGCAGTCACAGCACAGGTTTGCAGTTGAAATCAAAATGAAGGTGGAGTTTAAGGATGGCTGTGGTCGGAGAAAGGGCAGCAGAGCAGCCATCGGCCCCCGACAATTTGGAGTAACGGATCTCTGGTGTGTAGATGGGTCATTGGCACCCCAACTTTAGGCCCCTGGTTGGATTGGGCATTGTGGTTGGTGGCCCATTGCAAGATGGCATCTCTAGTTTAAACTATGGTTTTAAATTGCAAAGTAATAGTTGTGATGCTTCTGTAATGGTACTGTTTCCACTAATGAAGTAATATATCATTCTATTCATCCTATGTATCTATTCACTCCAAACTGATCTTCCTGGGTTACTTGTAGTCTCAGTGCAATCAATATTCATGATGCTGAGAAATCTCTCTCCAATAAAAAATATCCAAACTAGTTCACCGCAGAATACAGCCTCAAATCTCGCCTGGCTATGAATATTGAAAATATTGAAAATCAATTACAAAAGGCTTCCAGGATCCAGTGGAATCTGCCAGCTCAAAGATCCCAACATCATTAAAAAGACCATTACCAAGCAACATGTGACACAGTGGGTTACTGGCCGTGCTGTCAGAGTAAGAGTAAATGGGCCAAACCTGCCAAGTGGGGAGGTGATCTAATATGGATGGAAATGTGATCAGACAGTCGTATTAGAATTTGCTCAGGTGTTTAAACTAGGTCAGCAATTACTGGGGGCCTTGCATAATGCGAGTGCTGGATCGAAGGCTGTATGGAAAATGGATTCATATTTCAAAGTGCCCTTGTTTATGCCTATCCATCATCAGTAAATACAAAATACTGTTGTCAGTCCTTTTTCCATGATCTTGCCAGTCGCACAGGAATCATATATTTAAAGAAAACACAGAGCTGATGCTATTGACTCGGTGCCTCATTCGTGAAGGGTTCAGTATGCCTTAGGCCTCAGCAAAGTAGCAAAGAAGTTTTAATGACTGATTCAAAAACTTAAGATCAGAGGGATTTTCTAGCAGGGCCACTACATAAATGAGAACACATTCAGCATGGAAGTTTCTCTTTTTGTGTTATTGGCAAGATATAAGACACCAGAATAGGGGTCAGCAACCTTTTTGAGATTGAGAGCTACCTTGCAGGTAGAGAATAATACTTACTTTTTAAAATATAATCTACCTGAATAATAAACTATAATATTGCTCAATTTACCTTTGATGGAATGTATGCATAACAGCTTGAATGAATATTATACATTAATAGGCTACATTTAGGAGACTGTATGAATGCCTAGATTATGTTTTCTTGGCATGTTGATGGAGTTGCTACAATGTTAGCATATCTTAGCACAGATCAGGATTTTTAAAACAGCCGAGGTGTAGCTTGCTAGATAAATTGAATGCAGCAGTGGAATTCATGAGCAATGATGTTATTAACCCAGTTGGTTTCCTGATGTATCATCCACAACACAAACAAAGCTTCAGTCGGTGTTATTTGGTCCATGATTAATGAAACACTGTTGGTGTCTTCATGGAGGCAGATCCAGCGTGAGCAACACAAATAAACACAAATGATCCTGCCGTCAAACTAGTGCAAGTCAAATGGCTTTGCATTTGATGTGAACACGGCCTCAGAGATAGGATGAGGAGACATCTGGGGGAAGTAGAGCCACTGCTCCTTTGCTTCAAAAGGGGCCTGTTGAGGTGGTTCAGGCATCAAACCAGGAATTCTCCTGGATGCCTCCTTTTAGTCTGTTCAGGCATGACAAACTGGTAAGAGACCCTGGGGCAATCCGAGAACGATGCGCTTTATGCTGGTAGTTAGAGACCATCAGACCTAAACCTGACCATAACCTTCCAGGGGTTAAGCTCAGGAGGTAGAGGGGCTTAGCTGGCGACCGCAAGATTGCCGGTTCGATACCAGGCTCCTCCAATTCTAACCCTAACCTTAACTTTTACCCTAACCCTAACCAACAAACGAAAGATCATATACATTCACTGAAGGATTAATATGAGAACAAAATGCATATTTTTCGCTAGGAATGTCATCAAAACGTACTTTAATGCCGAAACAGCTTTAAAATGCTGCATTATGCTGCATTTTCCATTATGAATGAAAGGAATGGAAGCCATTTTTCACTTTCACTGGCGTCATTTCGATATTCGTAGGATAATACACGAAAAAATGCACATAACTTTTCGTACGTTTCCATACGAAAATTCATGAGAATACGTTACAACGCTCACACAACGCTGTGAGAGGCTAGTTTGATGTTTTCACAGCTTCAAAATAACATGTCTGATATCAAAATCCGCCAACAATCTAGACATATGTTGTTTTCCATAATACCGCCCTTGCCCTCCATGTTGATAAGTGCTGTATGATTCTGCCGATGAGTGTTGAGCCAGTGACAGTGAGATATTGGCACGCATGCTGACAGACCTCCTGGTGTGACCCACTGGGATTTTTTCCTCCAATTCAGCAAACGCTTCACAGTGGAATTGTTTACGACGTAATGTATGACAGATTATGCAATTTCTCCCCTGCAATGCAGCGGGAATATTAAGTCGTTTCACGCACCTTGTTAGATTCATGTTGCAAGAAGGCTGCCTACACTCTGATTACACTCCTGTTACTCCCAGTGCGTTTGAATGTAATCAGACTTAGCAGCGTCCTTGGAATACATTAATTGGATCATTTCTTTCTATTAAAGCACGTGGAGACTATCAATCTATAAGCGGGGTGTGTAAAACATGCTGTTTCTCATGGTGCCTTCTGGGCTTACAGTTATAGGGAGAAACTGCATGTAAGCAAACTCAGCTTCAGGAGAGTCCTACAGCACACATTATAAACACATCACTTCCCTGCTTAGCTCCTTTTGCATTTTAAAGCAGACATAACTACACTAAACGTCATTTACAGGGGCACAGTTAACATGAAGGCCACCGAGGTCCACTTCCACCAGTTACCATTAGTGCAACTTCTGATATAAAAGTCTCAGAGGTGGTCGTGGTAGAGTCACAAACTGTAATCTGCTGGACTAGACTCAGAGGTTTGATTTTGCTGAGTTTTAAAACAACTGCTACAAACAGTCATATCGGTGTAACGAGTGACCACGTTTACCGCCGACTGTTATCGCTCGTGGTGACAGCACGCATTCAACTGAAAGTCACACGGTCACTCGTTGAGCCGAAACACCTGTTGCTCTGAGACGGTCCTGATCCTGTCTGAGTTCTGTAGAACTTGAGTCGCTGTTGGAATATCCATTCTGACTATCGAACCCGCTGCAACAGCTGGACATTTTGGTGCTGGTAACAGTTTTAAATGTTTAAAGTTTGCTAGATCGTCTGGATGGCAAAACGTCACACATGTTTTTATTATGACATCAGTTGCAAAAGGCTCTATTATTATGCGAGTGCCTGGATGAGAGATGATTTGTGTACTGTGTAAAAAGGCATAGAGGAGCTCAGCTTTTAACAGAGACTATTATTGACCTTAACCTGCTCTGTTCTGTTTGTTAAAAATGAGTGATACCACTTGATAATTGCAGGGCTGACATACATTTCTGAAGAATGTTGAAAGCAGAAGGTAAATCAATAAAAAAAGCAGTTGGCCAAAAACTCCACTGTCCTCAAAATGTTTTAAAACAAAGTGCAGTAAAAGCATCATCGCTCCCTGTCTGTAAGCTGAAACAGAAATGGGTTTAATACTATGTTCACGTCAGCTTTTAACAGAAACAGCACACAGTAGTAGGGGGCACTCACCTGTACTATTATGGCTCACATGGTAAATTTAGCATACAGCACTCTGCTGTGGAAACCACTGTTTCTCTCTGAGGTCTGCTGTCATAAATGAGCACACAAATATGAAGATGTTGGATCCAATGGTATGCCAGATTAACCGTGGACAGACACAATGATGCACATACACACACACACACACACACACACACACACACACACACACAAGTAAACACAATTGAACGCACAATCTGCTGGCAGAGATACTTAAAGTTAAATAAGTGTTAGGAGCAAAGGAACAATTATGTATCAAATGGGACTATATTCCTGTTATTGTGGCTAAAGCTTTGAAACAGTATTATGACCATCATGTTGGGACAGAAATGTATTGAAAATATAATTGAACATTAAACACTAAAATCGTCTATCTCTAGACTGCTGGCAGTGGACACCACACCTTCGCCTGTTATTTCTTGCTTCCTCACAGTCATTGGCGCCTGGCAGTATTGACAATGTGCGCTGGATAGTCTCCCCTCAGGATACTATGACTTGTTGTTTTATATCTGTTTTATATCTCATTTTTAGCATACGGCTCCCTTGGTGAGGATGCCGGTCCACACATTTGTTGCCAGTATCTGAACTGTGAATCACAATGTCGGGCCAAACTGGATGGCAGCTCTGTGATTTGTTGATGCTTTCAATGGAATGACTCACGCCGTCTTGCTGTTTGGCTTGCTCTGTTGTTTCCCACCTTACAGATGGCCATGAATTATAAGAGTCTTCTAAGTTGTAATTCTGAGCCCCGACCAGCAGGTGGCCCAATGAAGGGGGTAAATTCTGTACAGGCACAGCTGCAAAGAACAGCCTTTCTCATTATGTCAAACACTTTGTAAGAGAGTCATGAGACTCCCTCACTTTTAAATATGTGAGTGTTCTGACCTACAGAGAGCAACAATAACACAGGCGGGATGCATGAATAATGGATTACATTCCCGCAGCACAAACACTACGTAGCAATTAAGCCTCTGCACTTCTGTTAACTGTTGAAACCCCCATTTGTTAGCGGTGATCATTGCTTTCTCTGAGAGAAGGTCCCATTATGTCTGTGCCGAAAACAAGTCAACAAAAACACACAGGGAATGAACAGAGTAGAACTACAGCAGCATGATATGTGGCTGCTCTTGGTTATCTTGGTGAGCTTTATGAGAGGTGAAGTGGACCTGAAACTTAAATAGAGTAACATGAAGATCAGGCTGCCACAGTGAAGGAAAGCAGGACACGCATAGGAGCCCTTATGTATTATTTAACAGGTGACTGATATCATTACACCCTCCTACACAAATACAACATTTGCATTGTAAATCACAAGAGTTTACTAATGTACTCATTGGTAGTCCTGCTGTTGGTTGAACACAACAATATGTGATAGAATATAATATATCGTAGGAAATCATCAGGAAAACTCACGTTGATTGTGCTCTCTGTATGCAGTCTTTCCATGTTTGCACTGTGTGTTTCTGCAAAGCTCAGTCAGAGCAAGAGACGTAGTGAAGCAGCCATTATTGAAAGTTACGTGGTATTATAATGAGTCAAACAAGCATCAAATCCACTACGGGTGGATGGGAGTTCTGGTGGATGGGTCAATCACACACAGGACTTTCACCCAAGAGATCGATTTTCGTGTCCTCTGTGAAACCAAAACGTTGAGTTTGAGCTTGCTATGTAATGTTGTTATGGTTGTTGCACAATGGTTTATTAGAAATTCCACTAACAGCAGTTGTCATTATGTACAGTAGTTACGTTGTACTTGTTGTTACATTATTATCATCAAACCATGATGTTTTTTCTAATCTTAACCAAGTAGTTTCGCTGCCTAAACCTAAACTTTCAATTCAAAACATCAACCACATGGCATTGTGTGTTTCCGCAAAAGTGATACGCACTAAATACCAAATACACCTAAGACTAATGGGAACTTAATCGGGACAGAGAGACGCAGGCCGCCATATTGGCAATTTTATAAGATGGCCGTCCTCTTTTGTTTATGTGCAGTCGTGAGCCATTGGCTACAGTTAACAGGAAGCTAAACTGTTAGCATTATTTTCCCTCCATCTCTGAAACACGTTGTGGATACTGTGTCATTGCGTTAAGTCTGACTACCTTATTTGGGTTGTTTTGCAGTGTCTGCATTTGTTGCCAATGCTGGAATAGCAACTTTTTCTGCAGAATTTTGCACCACTGTATGGTTAGGCAAAGTCTCCTGTCACAAGCTACATTTTCTAATGTCAGAAAACAGAGCCAAGTGAAAAATGACTACATGTCAAGGGGTTTTTATTACATGTTTTATTTTTTCCCAATGACACCAAAAACCTGCTTACTCCAGCTTTAAGACCATGTAAGTGATTCCAATCATCAGGTGATTGGCAATACCAAATGTGAAATGATAATCCCTCCAATAGATGAGATATTTCAGTTGAAAATGGTGGAAACTGACATTGCCATTGCCAGAACCATGCCTACATGTGCATTATTAGAAAGTTATTTGTTAACAGGGTTGTACTGGTTGTGACACCCTCAGTTTGGTGCAAGAAGATGCAAATAGACCACTGAAGGAGAGTGAAGACAGACAGCTGCTCGTGAGATGTTTTTTCTAGAGTGCGGTTCACAGCTGGAGCCTGAGTTTTCCCCGGGGCTCAGATGATCGTACTGTGAAAATCATGAGTTATATCCAAAAATTCCTTGATCCCTTATTGTGATTGTTGGCGCCGGTGCACAGTAAGCAGCCTGCTTTCCAAGGCTACACATTAAGGAGAGGCAATGAAGGGCAAATATTTCTCAAATATTTTTGTGGATTCCTGTCTTACTGTTATGAATTTGCACCCTTATTTTCTCAAAGGAAAGGATAAACCTCAAGAAGATGTATGTAGGTGTGTTGGAGGAGGTGCAGGACCACACAGGGCTTCAGAATGAGCTTTCATCATTCAATCCACCAACAGCCGCATAGAGGTGGCTCTCTGCCATGATGCAAACCCAATGATAATCAATCACGCTGTTGACTTAATGCACTGCAGTCTTTGAGTGTGTAGAGGAAGTGATTTGGTTTCTTCTGAGAGATTTCTTCTTTTTCTTTGTATGCCTCCAAACAGCAGTGAGGGTTCTGACCTTCTGTGCCCAGAAATCATGTGATGTGATGATTTCACACAATGTTAACAACCATGAGACACTGTTGAGTCCAGTTTTCTTTGGCGGGAGCACGATCTGCTGTTCACTTAACAGTTTAGATTTTACTCTCAGGAATGCACCAACACATTGGGAAATTTGTGGACTTGCTGTCTTACTGAGAAGTGGAAGAGAAGCTCAATGTCGACTCAATGCGTTTGGGTTAAATGAGATTGCCCCAGGATTTGTTTAGCCTATTAGCTTATCCTCAGTGTGACCTTGCTAAGCTTTGATCAGATCTGGGAGTCAAGATTCTTGACAACGCCACCTGGTGCCTTTCACACCAAGATATACTTTGTAAGTGAACTACTAAATACCTTATCTGAGGCAAGCAGGTTCATAGAAATACACAGAAAATGAACTGGACATGGCCACTGTCGTGATAGCAGCACAATCTGTGTTAAAAACACCTATTGTTCTAGAGGGGAGAGCACTACTGCTATTGGTTGCCACCAGGGACAATATCATTAACACAACAAGAAAATACTGATTGGCTGTCAAGGTAGGTTACCTGTTTGGAAAAAGTATGAAGTTCACCACCCGTGTTCTTGACTCTGGTGCCTACAGTCATATGCACACACACACACACACGCACACGCACACGCACACGCACACAGGCACAACCACTACAAGCAAGTGATACAATCAATATTGTGAGGTGCAATTTACCACTACAATACACGTGCAGTGTGCGAAGACGGATCCAGGAACCTACCCTGTCCCTGCCCCTCTGGACCTTCTTTACATCAGCTTCCTGTTTGTCTTAGGATGGATTTTAAGATTTTATTCATTACTTTTAAGGCGCTTCATGGCCTGGCTCCAGACTACATATTAACCCCCAGTTCTTTTGTTGGAAGCCCACGGATAAACCGGAGAACTCTTTAGTTCAGAGAGATAATATTTATTCAGGTCACAGGTAAAGTATGGCAGTGCTGGGCTCGGAATGGCAGAGCTCCCGCAGGATCTCAGTCAGAGCAAGCCCCGTTTCCGGGTGCTGGTCACATTTTATCTTCTTGGGCTGGGACTGCCTGTACAGAGGTTGAACTTTCACGCAACCTAGTCTCACTGGTCAGTAATTTCTGACGTGAACTTATAGAAATGTAATATGAAACATGTATGGGTGTTGTCCTTGAGGCATGTATCTATTCTAGCAAACTTACCTGTCAGAACAAAGAGGGCCTTGAAGATTCAATGGATTCCTGCTTATCAGGTTAACTGTCACACTGTACTAATGAGCACAACCAGTGATATACAGTATATGAGTTCAGTGAAAAAGTACAAGTCTAAAGTGAACAAAGTAAAAGCCAATTCTAACAGAGGTCAAGAGGGGGGTTGTTACCACCAGAAGGCTAGATAGAGTATACCACTGTACAGAAACTTAGCAGGACTATATGAAAGTACTGGGGCAACCAATACCACATGAGTCAGAGGTGGGGAGCCTAGATGGCTGCCATGGCAAAATAACTAAACGAAAGAAAATGTAAAGGAAGGCACAGCTATTATTATACTTAATTTAAGTAAGGCAAAGCAGCAGGAGCAATCTGCCTGCGGACACAGAATCATTCAAATGAATGCGTGATATAATCACGATCAGATAATTGTCACATTGAATAACAAACATTCTCTTTTACCTCAATGTGACTCGGAAGGACAACAATTGACAGATGAAAAGCAGCCCTTGCGCCAGTCTTCACGATCCTACATAACAATTGTTATACACAGCATATACATTAAATACATTTATATTGAGAGTTGACAATTAACTCAGCCATGCATTAATTTAGGATCGAACTTGTTGTATATGTGTGCATAACACACGGGTTCTCCTAGGAGCATAATAATCATTTACATTGAGGTGTTGCTTCTTTTAATTGCTGTGCAAATGCCTGGCGGGTGCCTTGCCCAGGGTTTAAGTGCAAACATGCACATTAAAATAGATATAATGGCCCAACAATGAAACCCACATCATAATTAAAAAGTAACATGCACAAAGTACCTTTGGCATTACACAGCACGACTACCCGGAAGTGCTTGGCAATCAATCTGACACCTATTTTACAATAGCCCAGTATTAGACAAATAGAGACTTAGTTCGTTGCATTGTATAAACGTTTATACATACCTTTGTTACACCAGAGCACCACGTATTCAAACATACAAGGCTGTAGAATTATCTGGCATCGGGGGATCTGTCCTAATTCGGCAGTAGGGACTGTTTTATAACAACTGGACTAGCCGCCAATGTATTATATGTTAGTCACTCAGCCGCTAGCTAGGCATCGTGATGTCAGGGGGCTACCGGGGCTGCAGAGGGACAAACTTCACCCAGACCGTGACTATTCTGCCGGTTACATCAGCACAAACGCTGGACACAGGGGGGAAAAGTTAGCTTGTGTCAAGGTAAAGCGAAAAACTGTTTCATGATGTCTTCTTTACGAGAAAATTAGTTATGATACCATAATTAATCGGCCAGGTTTTGAAAGCTAAATGCTAATTACACTGCTAGCTGTGGCTGTTAGCTGACAGCTGCTTAAACTGTGGCTCTGTCAGAAATCCCTCACTACTACTACTATAGAGTGGGTTTGCCATGTTGTAATGCGTTCCTAATGTCTTGTGAGAATTATACCCTAGTTGACTCAAAGTATCCCACAATTCATCTCAAACCAGATGGTCACTTAGTGGGAAATATATACCATCATGCATTGCTCTAAAGGAAAAATGACAGACGGAGGAAAGCAGAGTGATTAAACAATTCTATGAAAAATATATTTTATGTGAGCAGCGCATCACAACACAGACAGTCACAAAGTAGCCTACTTTGTGTTTGTTCATTAATTTAGGAAAATACACGTATTGCCTCCACATTTACCACTTCTTTTGTTCTTACCTTTCACAATGAAAGCCCTAGACATCACTGCTTACCAGGCTAACTTAAATTCACTCAGCATGTCTATGAAAGGCAAATTAAATAAACCATGTCACGTTTAAAGCAGGCAGGGCAGTCAGCGAAGCAAACTTAACGTGAATGCCACAGGCAAAAAAGAAAGAAATAAATCCAGCAAAAGTCCAAAATCAGAACAGGGCAGTAAATCTTCCAAGACATTGGTAGTCTCAGAAACCAATACATGCATTTGGTCAACAGAAGGGCTGGACTTGGACGGCATGCTCGAAGGCTCCACATGAAATGATTCAATCCGACAGGAAGTGGTGTGTGAGCAGGTGCATATACATGTATACTGGGTTGGTGATTGGTGATGAGTTGCAGGTGTGGAGAGTGCAGTGGCGGGAAACTGAACCATAGGAGGAAGCTGGAGTCCACAACACACAGTGTGTGAAATACAAAACGGACAGTCTATACTAAACACGTATTTGTGTTTATTCATGCACGTGAACACGTTTACACGAAAGATGTGTTAGCATGTGAAATAACCCCAATTTAAAGTGTTCAATTCAGTTAACAGGTTTATTTCCAACAAGCTCAGATACATGATTGTATGGGGAGATTAGTAGTCCCTCTGTGGCAGCAGTTCAAATAATATGCGTGAATGTATGTTTTACATGAGGGTGTTTACGTTCACAGGTCAAAAATATGCAGGATCAGTGGTTCCCAAATTATTTGCCAGATACCGTTCTACATCCCAGCCAATCTCTTCCACCTAAAGGCATCAAGTTCAATCCTGCACAAATAATCAGAACACACATGTTAACCATTCTTGCTTCAGCTTCCAGACCGTAGTCAGGAACCACAGGGAGACTTTGTTTTGCCTCGAGGGCTGAAGTTGATCCTCACTTCAGGGCTAACCGCCTTCACTTCAGCCTTTACTGCTGGAGCTGTCGGAAACTGGAACATACACCGTACGTTTACTTCCACTACACAATCACCAATAAATGAAAATGCAGATTTCAGGTCGTTTCAAACACAAATCAATGAACATTTTATGGAGTTGCGTGAGCAGCCAGGTGGATCTCTCACAATGTTGTTTATGATGCTGATAAATATGTCCTGAACCCAAGACCATCGGAGGCCTCAGGGAGCACTTGATCAGCGGCGGCAGGGTGTTTTCAGCTTAATAACACACCTAATAAAATATACCCGGCAACAAAGATTCAATAAATGTAAGCCATTGCTTTTAAAGAGCAAAGAGGATGGGTGGAGGCGAAGACGCACACATAGGCCCAGAGGAAGATATCATGAGAGAGAGACAATGAGAGAGAATGCCTCTCCACCTTCGTGACTGATGTCCCAATTGACAGTTTCCCCGATTTTTGCCAGTTTTCGGCTCAGCTGATGTGCTGGAGCAATGTTGGGTCAACATTAATTCATTATTTTAAATTATTATGTTAAATTAAAATTGTATTATTATGATTAAAGTTTACACAGGATATTTTTACATGTTCAGTCTACTCAGAAGGAGTTTGGGTTCCTTCTGTGTGGAGTTTGCATGTTCTCCCCGTGTGAGCATGGGTTCTCTCCGGGTTCTCCGGCTTCCTCCCACAGTCCAAAGCTTCAGTGATTACTCTAAAATTGAGCGTGACCCTGAATACAGGATAAGCGTTAGATGATGGATGGATCTTTATATCTAGGACTTCCATAAAACTGGTGAAAAGAAGAACCTGGTGAGAGCGTGTTGTTTCTGTATAGGAGACGAATGCCGAGGACGGTTGTAGACTACGAGGTTAATTACCTGAACCATTAAGTATTCTCTGGGGAACCGACTGACTATTATTTGATGGGCCTGCTGGTGGGCCTCGGATGGGAGCCAGGCTTTGGTATTCATTAGCCCCAGACAGAGCTGTAGGGGAAACCACCATGAGCAACTGGAGAAACCACTGTCCACACCCAAGCTGCCACAGTCTGTTAGGACCAAAGAATTAGGAAAACAATAGGTCTTACATAACAAGGCAGGGTTTAAGTGTTTTCTGCAGACTCCACTGTTGGAATGCATGAATCATCAACTTACAGGACAGTGACTGTGCACTCACAGTGTCCTTTAGCTAAGACATGCTTTGTATGTAGATACACAGTAATAACAGTAACAGTGAGAGTGGATTTTCATTCTGAATCATGGGCGTACCTGAAAAGCTTAATCTATCTGCAACACTGTTTGATTGATCGATAGTTCAACCACATTCTCAAAAAGTTCCACTGTATGTTCCACTTTCAGAAGCGTGCACTAGACTTCTAGGGTTTTCGTTTGATTGATTCACAAATTGGCATGAAAGAAAAAAAACAAGTTATTCTTACAGTCGATTCAGAGATGGCACATCAAGGAAGGAGCCAAACACATCCAGATGGTGCCGCCTGGAGTCCCGTCCACAGTCCTGCTGCTGCCGCTCTCAGCTTTCATCTGTCATCTCACAACACCAATCGCAAGAAAACTTGGCGAGACGAGACAGAAGAAACACCTGAGCGATAAGAAGAAACAAACAAACCCTGTGATGAATTCAAGCAACACAATGTCAAGAGTTGCAAATTAGAGCTCAGGATTTTTAATGTAGCTGAATACATGCTGACTATTTGGGGGATTATTTGAATTTCCCAAGGATTTTAATCAAAGGCGGGTGTGCATTCAAAATGTTAATGTGCTCACTAAAGTGTGATGACTAGGATCAAGGCTGGCCAGTATGGCAAGTCTGAACTTCTAAACATCCATCTGGAGCCAGCGAGGAGACTCATTTTGAACTAACTTGCAGAGAAGGTTGAATTGCATTATTTTTTCTTTTAAACCCAGACAAAAACTTCCCCAAATGAAACAAAAAAGAACATTGTTTTTTGTGTGAGGGCGTCAGGGGCCTGACCAGAATAACGCATATACGATGTGTTACAATCAGGGCGACATCATTTGTCACCTTCTAAAAGTGTCACATTTTCGGAGCTCAAATTAGGACCAAAATGCAGAAATGAGTTTGAATTTAATATTAAAAAACAGGGCAGGGAAGACACGGAACTTCAAAATAAAACAGAAATTAACTAAAAACAACCCAAGACCATAAACCCTCATAAAATGCTATTGTAAAAATAAAACAATTTTCTGGTCTGACCACTATGGTGAAGGCTTGGTTAGGTTTAAACAACTTGGTCAGGGTTGGGGAAAGATTGAAAATAAACACTTGGTTATGGTCAGGAAAGGATTGTGGTCATGGTAAAAAATGTCCTGGTGTCCGCAGCAGCAAAGAGCATACCTGTATTACTTTCACAAGGTATTCCCGTTTCTTTTTTCCCTCATTTCCATTCATGCTCCTTTGTCCACTATCATATTAAAGGAGTGAATGTCCCAAGAAAGACGTGTCCTTGATGAGTATGAGGAGCTGTCTCGTTATTGACTATCATACATATTTTTCCTGAAGTAAGGTTCCAGGTTGAGAGGGGCATGAATTTGCCTGTCTTTTCTTGCTAATGCTTCTACTGGATTGTGTCAGCAGTGCTGAGCTACTTCAAGGTGACATATTTATGAAAGAATATTGTTAGTGAGGGCATTTTTAAGAAAAGAAAACGAGTTTCCTGCTGTTCCTGTACTTATGAATATACATAAATCTTCCTTTTTCTACTTCCCATATGCAAATGCAGGAAAGGATTAAACAACAGAATTGATGTGCTCCTGACTCAGCTGCCACAGTCCCTGCGGAGAAACCATAAAAGCAGCACATGCCCCCATGCTGTCCCTGCCGTCTTTGCAAAACCTCTTATTTTGGCGGGACAAATGGGCTGTCAGGGACTTAACAAGGGTTATCAAAGTCAGCGCTGACGCCTGAACACCTTAAAGGAAGTGATCAAGAAAATGAACGCTTCAAGCATTTTTGTCATTCTCTTGGAGCGTTTGAACTTCCCTTTGTGCCACACTTCTCCCACAATGCATCGCAAGTTTGCCTACATAGAGGTTGAATATGTGTCAAGTAAAGAGTAAAGAGTTGCAGATGGCCTGAGTATTGTGGTAGAAGCAGATGTCATCCTGAGAAACAAAAGGGCATTTACTGTAAGGATGATACTAAAACAAAAAGGAAAGCTTACAACCAAAAAACGGAAGAAAGTAAAGCAGTCGGTCTACAGAGAGCGCAGGAAGTTGTGGGACACTGATTAGCTGCTGAGACAGATGGCGTTAGCTGCATTCCCAGTGAAACACTGCAGACGGCCCACTACCAGTCCTGGACCACCTTTAGGGCCCTTACAACTTTTCTCTCTCATTAATCTCTTTTGTTCCAGACTTTGGCAGTGTATTTTCTGATTATATTTTTTTATTTTTTCGCATTAATAGCTTGCTAAAATTGCTGTAAGTAAAACAAATCAAATTAAATTAAGGGGAAAATGCAAAAATAACCAATAAAATACATTTTAATTAGGGGCTGCCACCTTTAGAGTCACACACATTATTCATAGAAAAGTACATTTTGTGCACATATGTACAACAGAACAGTTAACATGCAAATAAATAAAAAAAAATGATTGCAAAACGGCCTCTGGAGCTTTCCAGTCCATTGGGTTAGATCATTGATTGTTGGCTAAGTGATGTATTAGTGGCTGCCTGCCATACATTTATAAAGCTGCTCATTTCCTTTTATTTTGGCACTGAGTCATTCCATGAAAAGTACTCTGAATATTTCTTTATACCATTGCATTATTGATAGTAAATAGTATGCATATTCTGGGGGGAAAGTTTTTTTTTAAACATCCTCCAGAGTCTTAGACTCATGCTTTAGATGGAAGTCCCAATAAAAACCACCCTGGATATTACATTTCAGATTGTACTCATTTGTTACACATGTTATACACAGAACAATGTCGGCTGTGTTTCTGACGAGAGTTCTGTTTTTTTTTGTTCTGGAACAAATCAAATCCAGCACATATTGCGCTATTGCATACTAGATTCCTTCTACATGCTTTGACACCATTAGCCAATCAGATGTGTGCAGAGAATATCTGTGAGCCTTATCCATTGGGGAACCAGCACATGCTCCTCCCTGTACAGAGGAAGATATGTGCTGGCAGCTGAGCCAGTGCAGATGAGGAAATGCCCCAGGCCCAGATGGCATCCAGGCATGGATGCTTCAGCTCTGTGCCATGGAGCTCAATTAGGACTGCCTCAGTTTTAAAAAAAAGCAACGTGGAATCACCATGTACCGACATCGTAATCCCCAAGAGGATGAGAATCACCCTGGTGGGATTAGATATTCAAGCTGGTGTGTGGGGGCTTCGGGACCAGAAAGAGCTGAATGAAGTGGCTGGGGACGTCTGGGCGAACTTAGCCTTCTGCCACTGTGACCAATGGATGGAAAATGTATGAATGAACTACTGTCCAGTGCAGAAATAAGTTCACTTCAGAGGGACAATCGATCTGTAAGAAATCTGTATGACTTACATTCGAGATGAAACAGAATTCCAAGAGTATCTATCTTCTGTATGGTGACGTATTTCTGAATGAAACAGGATCGGCAGGTCATAACGTTGGAGGGAACAAGATTTGATTGCTGATTGTCTTTAAAAGTTGCAGATTCGTTGATAGATGTCATGATATTATTGGATGAAATGAGTTGGTACTATAACTGATGTAAGCGTGTGTCATTTGTTTTCAAGGAAGAAAAGTCTTGGCATATTGTTAAATAGGTGCACAATATGAGCAGGGATGTGATCTATAAGGATTCAAAAGAAGATTTGTCATATCAGTTCAACATTAACATTATCTATTTATTTTTATTTAAAAAAAGGTTCCAGGTTTGTTTTTAAAATACATATATTCTGTTTGGGATGTAATCAAGTAGTTAGGTAACACAGGACTGGAATGGTGTCTGCTATGAAAATCAAAAGTCAATGTTGACTTATTTTGAGTTAGATGACTTAACAAACTGACTTTGAACCCACACCATAATATTTCTCTTAAACCTAACCAAGTACTTAGGTAACACAGGACTTTCACCCAGGAGGCCAGAGTTTAAGTAACGTTACGTGATGTTACTCTGTTGCATAGATAACATAGCTTTCTTACCTACATAACAAACAGAGTATCCGACCCACAGGCTTGTGCTAAATCTAAACAAGTAGTGATTTTGAACAGACAGTGTGTAAGTAGCATACATTGCACACATGCCAAACTGATGCTAGAGGTGCATGAATAACATCATGGTTTGAAGCGGAGGGCCACTGACCAAGCTGTGGTTTGGAGCGAGAACATAACAATAGTGTCTGGTGTACAATTACTAATCATTAGCGATGACTATACTCCAGAAAGTCTCTTCTATCTCATCCTGCCGGGACATCAAAGATGTCTATTCAGACACACAAGCAGATGTTCTGTGTTCTAGTGCCCAAGAGCTGAGGACCTCCAAAATGTCTGCCTGGTGGTGCATTATGTCATCCGAAAGCCCTTTTTATCATCATGTTTTAATGTTCTAAAGGAAAAGACATCACATCAAGAGTTTAGAATTCACATTAACCACTAACAGTCCTTAAATGCGATTGTGAATGACCTAAGGGACCGGTCAGGCAGAACCGACCTGGCCCATTAGGTTTCCTTACAAGGCTCCAAACCTTACACCATCCATTCCCAGGCACTTTGAGGGAATGAATGAACGTGCGTACTTCGTTGGAGGGTTGATGTTGTGTGCCAGGAAGAAAAAAATAAAAGGGATGCAACATGATCATCACAAGCTGGTGTAATAACATGATTCTGGACACAAACAACAGCAGCTTTAAGAAGGTTTGTTATTGTTTCTCCCTGTAGCTGCTGCGTAATGCTGTCTGGCAGTTAGAGGTGTAGCGCTCGAGGCCGGCTCGTGTGGATCTGCTGTCCATATGGGAAGAGATCCTTTGTCCTATTTTAAACACAATCACTGCTTTTTCAGCTGGCCTTCGGGGACTGAAAACAATGCAGCTTTGTCGACATACAGCGCGACTGCTGATTGGGTTGACATTTGCAGAGATCAAGGGCTGCTCATTTGAATAACTGTTATAATTAAATTATTTGAGAATAACAGGCAAAAACAAACTGAGCCCAAGTTGCATGGTTTGTGTCTTTTTTTCTCTCAGTACAATGTTACATGACGGCTTAAATAGTTATCAGCAAATCAATATGACAACACAAGCCTGTGATGTTTATTACATTTATCATCTGTAAAGTTGAGATTTAAAGTAGACATGTCATTAGGGGTGAGGGGAATCAATACGGGATAGTATTGCGATATTTTGCGTTGCAATATTCTATCAATCTACTATGATATAAACTATTAATATTGCAAATACAAATTAGACCTTTTGGTAACAATTGCGTTTTCAATCCACTAGATGGTGCTGATTTTTGTCTGGTGCCATCATGGATAAAGTCTGCGTGATTGGCAGGAAGTTAAAAAATGATTGAGATGAAGCCATGTAAACTTACTCTTATTGGATAAAACAGATGTTGATAAACTGCATCATTTGTAGCTGAAAGGGGGTAATAAATTGCAAAATATTTAAAATTGGGATAATACTGTGTCATGGCCCTGGTGATGTCATGCTCATTGCATACTTGTGTTTTGGGTTTGAACATTGTTACATGCTTTAATGTAAAAAAGCTGTCTAAAACACTCTGTTTTAGCGCCTGTCTTTTAAGCCCTCCTCCTAAAAAAGCCCAGTTTGCTCTGAATATGGTGCACTTTCTCGAAAATGTTCTCAGTCTGTGGTTGGAGATACTCAGATAGGGAGCCGGTAAAATTGTAATGAGCCTCCATGTGAAATCTGAATGGCTTGTTGTTTTCTGTTGTGGCAGCCCACAAAAAAACTGCCTGATTTCTCATTTCACAGCTTCAGATACCCAAATGTATGTGCACAAGCACCGAAAATTGAATATATAAGTAGTATAGAAGTATAAGTAATATATCCCCTTGAAATAATTGGATACAGATTTTGAAACCTGTGGGGGGGAATTTACCAAAGCGAACAACATAATATCTGACATTTACGTTTGGTTGCCCTACAGCAGCACAAATTCACTTTTTTCATTTTTTCTTTTAATTCAAGGTAAAGGTCAGAGTGATGAAGTGGCGTGTTGTTTTTCTGCACCCAGACACATCACTGAGAGAAGGAACGAACAGCTGACTACATCTACTGCTACTCCAGGGCTTGGTTTTGTTTTTTCATGCTTAAATGCTGGCTTTGTCCACTAGCTCGGTGTTGGCCTCCATCAGCACAAAAGGAGACGACAACCCAGGCCATGGAGGTTCACTTTACTTGAAGGTCCATCCATCAGCTGGCGACAGGAATGCATCTTCCTATCAACAGAGGGGGTTTGAATCAACGCCGTCGCAGCCGGCCTTCAGCAACACCAGGGTTCAAAGGACAAAGGAGCATTTGAGGTGATTTGTAGCCCTTCATTTTGGAGTTTCACAATCTGAAACTTTAGAGCTGTGATGCCATGATGCAGGTTTTGCTGCAGTGTACAGGGCTCGAGACACAGGGAGCCAATTTGGAGTGATGCATAATTTGGATGCCTCCTCCGTATCGAGCAACATCCCCTGGAAACCAAAGCTCCCTGCTGAGCGCCTGCTGCTAGCCCATACATATTTCATGAAATCAGAAGCTGATTAACTGAATGGGTGTGAATAGTTGCATTCACCAGAACAATCAGCAATATCAAGAAAATACCTTTTTTCATCATTTGAATTCAAGTTTTACAGCTCCATAATACGTGACCACGCACGAACACTCATAGACATACACAATTATTTCAACTTGGTGGTGCTGAGATAAATGTTTATCCACACATGGCTTCATGAATTCAAAATAAAAGCATTTATATAAATTGATATTTTTAGTCACCATGTAAACAGTGATTGCATCATGTAGAATTTAGATCAACTATAAAAGGCTGTTCTTTGTTGATACAAAAGCATTTTGGCAAATGTATTGACAGAAATGGTGCCAGGTGTGCCTTGTGTTTTTCTAGCAGTTTTTAGATGAACATGAAATATTAACTTTTCAGAACCAGCTGGAGCGCACCGCTTGTCAACATCACACTTGGATCAGGGAGCCATCAAAGAGGCCTTCTTGACCAATTCCTTCCTTTTTGTTGCCGCTACATGTGGTAGGACAATGCTAATACAGATGAAAGGTTGTAAAGATTGCCATCAAGTCACCTTTTTCTGGCTGGGATAAATGAGGGTATGATGCATATGTATGTATGATAAATATGTGTTGTTATTTTGCTCATTGAATATTATGCCATTTATGTCTATTTGATGGTCGGCCAAGTGTGTGGAACGCGCGTTGGTGGATAGGGCCGGACTTCTATGCCATTGTGGGGACGGGGAAAGCGCTCGCCCCGGGGGCGGAAATGCTTGACCGAAATCCGGTACGGGGAACCTGCGCACGACTGAGGGCCGACTGCTGGAAAAATACCGTGACCCTGTCGGAATCTAACTGTTTTTGTTGATTGCCTTTTTTGGGGGATCATGAGAGTGATGCAGGACAAGGACATTTTTTCTGACTTGCCTTCATGGAGGGATTGCGCCGCGTAACAGGATACCCGCGGCGGCGTCTCTTCAGACTGTGAGGCAAACATTTCACTTTTCTTTTTTTTTGTTCTTTTGCCGGGAGTTCAGGCTTGGACTCAGGACTCGGTTTGTTTTTGGACGGTTTGATTTTGTGGTTGAGGGTTGGGGTGTATGGACGCTGGGTTTGCAAGGGTTGAGCGTGTGTTAAGAGTGTCTTTCAATTGATTGTTAACGAGTCGGCTTTCGCCGTTAAAAAAAGAAACATTACGTGTCAGCCCGCCTGCCCGTTTGTAAGTGCAATAATTCTTTCCATTCCTGTCACTGATAGGGAGGCCAGGCCTTCCGTTGGTTTTCATTAGTTGGTACTGCGGCCATAATTTTCGCAACATTGTACAACCGATCCTCCCGAAACCTTATTTGTGCGTTGTGGCAGCAAGCGTCTAATTAAATAAGGGCGTGAACTGTTACAAGGTTGGTATCAGCGTTTTTTAATTATGATGAATTGTATATTTTTTCAGTAAGTCCTGAGCCCAAAACCTCTCTCTTTTATGGTCTATTTTCCCTCCTCTGCATCCAACACCAGAGCAACACCGAGAGCTCCACATCTGCTTGAATCCACGTTTGAGCGCCTGGTTGCACACATAGCCACTCTACAGGCTGATCAGCTGTTTTGCCCAATGTACTTTGCTAAAGGGTGTTTTTGAAGCAGCCACACATTTTGCGACGCATGTCGAGTTGAACGTGGCCTTAGAATGAACCATCCACTCTGACAATTACAAGGGGGGAACTCACATATAGCATATTTTAAAGGGATAGTTCGGAATTTTGGACATAAGACCTATTTTCCAACTCAGCCGGTGTGTTCGAGACGTCTGGAGACGTTTTCAAGACATTTCATTCAGTTCTTCTAGTTGCCGAGTTCGCTGTGCTATGGCTAGCACAAATCAATGGTTCTAGTTAGCATGGCATTAAAAACACTCATACCGACTCCACAGTGCACCCGAGGCAAATCAATTGTAACGGCAGACTATCAATGTACATATCTGTGTTGATAGAATGTTTGAAATAAAACCAACCTTGTATTTAAGGATTTATGTCTCAGCAGCAGCAGCAGCATGTCATACTTCCTAGTAGGCTATGGCAGCGGCGGACTGATATCACCTAGCACTTATAAGTTACCGGTTCTATAATAGTTTGTTTACCTGCTGTCATTGCTACAGACGCAGAGTAGCCTGGAGTGCTAGTTTCTTCAATCTAACAGAAATGGACACTTTTGGAGAATATACTGAAACTTTTGAAGACTCTGATGAGGAGTTTTTTTCCACCCAAACCCAACCGTACCTGTACGAGCCTGAATATACAGAGGAAGAATTGCGCGAGAGGGATGCTCAAAGGACAGAACGTGAACGAGCGTCTGTGGAGACCGAGATAGCCCCCGCTGGAGCTGAGAACCGGGACCGAACAAACGGAGACTGGTGGTGCCAGGAGGGACACCTCCTCGAGTCCGAGTCCGAGCGTTTACGGTTCTCCGGACGGAGCAGAGGTTCGGGTTTGCGGTGCGTAATTGTGGGTTGGCTGGGCCGTGGGCTGCCCGGTGTTTGCGTGAGGTCCAAGCGCTTTTCACCCAGGTCTGAGGGCATGAGGCCCGACAATTCGGCCCGGTTCAATTGCCTATTTACGGGCAGTATTTCGGGCGGCGTGTCTTAGAGTTTTGAGTCTGACGGAGAGTCCGCACGTGTGGATTCGTGGAGCCGCCCGCTGCCCGTTGTTGGTCTGAGCTCCAACGGCTTTTCACCCAGCTCTGAGGGCACAAGGGCGGACAATTCGGCGTGGGTCAGGTTTCTATTTAACGGCGGGATCCCCCGTAACACGTCCGAGGGTTTATGGTTCTACGGACGGAGCGGAACTGCGTGTTCGTGGTGCGTAATTGTGGGTTCGCGGGGTCGTGTTCTGCCCCATGTTTGCGTGAGGTCCAAGCGCTTCTCAGACAGCCTTGGGGGCCGACTAAAGGCTACTGTGTCCCGCCGTGCTTCTGTCAGGTGCTTCTCTGTTGTTGTGGTTACTTCACAACTAACCAGAGCAAAGTAAAATTCCGCTGCGGCTGAGAAACTAGTCCCTCAAAAAATGGATGATTCATGCGATGCGAGGTTAGTTTTGTTTCAAATATTATTCTATCAACACAGATATGTACATCGACAGTCTAGTGTTTTAATTTATTTACCTCGGGTGCACTGTGGAGTGGGCAATACTGTTTTTAATGCCTGGCTGACTAGAACCATTGACTTGCACTAGCCATAGCACAGCGAACTCGGCAACTAGAAGAACTGAATGAAATGTCTTGAAAACATCTCCAGACGTCTCCAACACACCGGTTGAGTTGGAAAATAGGTCTTATGTCCAAAATTCCGAACTATCCCTTTAATGACATGTTATGGTCAGATTTTAGGCTAACAGATAGGTGTCCTGAACAGGTCTATTTGGGAATAAAACTTTTCCTTTTTTCTGATCCCAACTTTTGGTATTTCTATTTGATGCTTTACTTTCTGTGCTACAATAATCTAATGTTTTGAGTTTAAATACATTTTCCAAACAAATATGAGTATATTTCATTGTTTGTTTATCAGCCTATATAAATATCTATTTTTGCAAACCCTTGAGATCTCCGTGCAATCACATGCCCTTCATACCTACCGTAGGGAGACCTGAAGGTCAAAGTAGTTCTCGACCGGCTTGGAAAGGGAGGGGTGAGCGGAGGGGTGGAGCAGTGTGTAACATACACACTGCTCCTTAATAACAGCACTAATCCACTTAGTATCTATTGTATTAACAGTGTGTGATGGGAAAGAGGTCACAGATGATGCAGAGACAGAACAGATACATTCATGCAGCTGCAAAGCATGTCTGTTTTGTTTTTTTCACAACAAGCTTTACATCACACTCACATTCTACATATTATGAGCTAATAAGGGACCATTTGGTATTTATGGAATGGACCACCGGAGGATAATGGGGGGTGGGGGGGTATGTCTTAATATTCTTTATTGAGGGGTGGGTCACCCAACAATTTTTAGTCATAGGGGACGTACCTCAGCTTTGGTCATGAAAACCGCAACATTTCAAATATAGTATAAAATTACATCTCAGCAACACATACATTTTTTAAGTTATATTGTTGGTCTTTTATTGTGGGAGGACAGCATGAGAGTGAAGTGATCAGAAGTCCGAAAATCCCTCCAGTGGGTCTTAAAATAAATAACGTATATAGCAAACATTAGGGTCCTGTGATTTAAACGTGGATGGAATCGCGGGACTGAATTCCATGGAATTTGTCAAAATATGGATCCAATTTATAAAAATGTTTTCTCTAACATTATAAGTGTTTAAGCACCTAAGCTGAAAAGGGGGGGGGGGACACACCAATATGTTTTATGCAGCAAAATATATGCCCAGATTTGGTTTCGTGATTTGCTGTTTTTAATTAATCTCAGTGGAACGCTGAGTATTTTTGTACAAAAAAACCGTCTGAGGGTAACGAAAAGGTGATAAGATCTGTTGACCTCCCCAGGTAATGGGTTGATATATATGCTGCTACATGTGCAGCCCATTCACAGATAGAGTTGATAGAGCAAACGCATATGGGCCACAGCAGGGGTTAAGTCCATGCAGGGTTCACCTGAGTCTTGCAAAGTCTTCATTTCACTTTGTATTATTCTTATAAAACGGTCCACTGACTGAGAAGCAGCGCGGGGCTAATGGAGATTCCAGAGTACGACACCAGTCGCTTCTCCTCTCTCTTCACTTTTGTTCTGCAAATCGCTGCTCTCTATCCTAGAGATAACCTTTCAGACTGAGGCCCATGTGAAGGTCCCTCCTCTTCAAACCTACGGAGCAGCACACTAGAGGCAATATCTCCTCGCTTTGCAGAAGTAGATACATTTCTCTGCTGCTGCATTGATGCTTTGACCAGGTATTCACATTTCCTGTATATCATTATCTACAAACCTTGGCGTGGCTTCTGCAGGGAATAAGAATTTGCAGTTGAGCCGGTGCCAGAAGTTAATTGCAACCTGCTGCACGTATCATCGTTGTTCGCAGGGAGGCAGCTATTTCCGAACTTTTCAGTCTCCCAGTCAGTCGGTGATGGGAAAAATGTTTCTCAAATATTCTATTTATAATTTCAATACACATCTAGCGTCTGAATATAGTTAGTCTGGAAGCAATTTCATGCATTTATTCACTGAAAGGTTTTTAGCCAGCACAGACTGACTGAATTAAGAACATTCCAGAAATTATATATCTCCATTGTTTCCCACTGTAGATTCGTTTCGCTTCCACAATCAAATAGTGCCATTCAAGGACAAATCAACATCCATAAGTTGGGACATCTGCAGGAGTGCAGGAGTGCATATTGCATTATGATACAGTTACCGAAAACAGCGCATCTTAAACAGTGTCCTGTTTCTAAAAACAGCACAGTTGTGATACATGTATGAACGCCAGGATGTGCGGATTATAATCATTTGCAGTTGCAGCCAAACAGGATATTGGTGACCTGTGTGTGAACTGCTCAGCAGATGGAGGTGGAGCTGTGTGCTGTATGTCAGGCTGTTCTCATACACACTGTGAATACCAAAGGTAATGTACTATAATTCATACATAACCCGTATAATCAGTTTCTGTGTAATCCACATCAAAATCTGTGTAGGGAAGAAGTTGATATTGAAGGATGGGTCTAAAAACACAGGACTTTCACCCCGGAGACCACTTAAGAACGCCATTTTCATAGTTGTTAGTCTTTTCTTTACCTAACCAGGTTGTTGTTGTTCCCTAAGAAAATGCATTCAATTATTTATTCTTAATTCTTTACATCGTATTACAAGATTTTTTACAAACTGTTTTTCTTTTTGTATTTACTTGCCCCATCCTGTCTTTTGTGTTTTCTTTTGTGGCAAAATGTCTGCATTTAAAGTAAAAACAACAACAACAAACAAAACGAGGAAATATTGTAGAATTTGTCCTCTAATCATAGGAAGCCCACAAACACATTACACCACAAGACAAACAGATGTCATGTGAATTGCAATAAAGGCCTCCGTGTGCTTCAAATGAAGAGCTTGTTGGATCGTCAAACTGTTTTTCAAACCCCTCCCTCACAGCTTGCCAACATTTGAATTGGCGGATCTGTACGACCACTTCACTCGCAGCCATTGGTCAGATGTACAGTGGAGAGAAAAGAGCCAGGATTTGAAAGTCTCTCTCTTTCTCATTATTCACAGAACTACTTCCATCACGTGTCCAGCCGACAACACAAGGACAGACCGCCCTTCTACATTTACCCCATTTACAATTGATCACACTCTGATCCAACACAGGCTACATCGAACGCCCGTAAGTGATGTCAGCTTTTGGACCAATGGTTTAATAAACAAGTTTGTTCCTTGCAAGCTTTGCTATACCAGCCAGAAATGAACGGTTTGTTCTGGTTCACAGATATGTTATTGATACGATTTTGTCAAAAACTACTCTTTCCACAAAATGAAGGAGGAGCAGAGCAGCTTGTCAGTAACTCATACGAGTCAGAAGGCCTTCAAACCTTATATGTGCTCACTTTACAAAGAGAGACTCCCGGTAATGAAAACAGCATCATACATTTCCAACATATCTATAATTTGGACATTTTGAAAGTTGTTCAATATATCTTTTAATTGAAAAAAGATTTTCCGATACCATTTTTATCTTCCTTATAACAATTCTGAGGGCTGCACGGTGGTGTAGTGGGTAGCAGTTTCACCTCACAGCAAGAGGGTCCCGGGTTTGATTCCCGGATCGGCCCAGGTTCCTTCTGTGTGGAGTTTGCATGTTCTCCCCGTGTAAGCGTGGGTTCTCTCCGGGTTCTCCGGCTTCCTCCCACAGTCCAAAGACATGCAGGATGGGGATAGGTTGATTGATGACTCTAAATTGCCCGTAGGTGTGAATGTGAGTCTGAATGGTTGTCTGTCTCTACATGTCGGCCCTGTGATAGACTGGTGTCCTGTCCAGGGTGTACCCTGCCTTCGCCCAATGACAGCTCCAGCCCCCCCACGACCCTGAATACAGGAGAAGCGGTAGACAATGGATGGATGGATAACAATTCTGAATCCCAAAACGTACGCATCGACCGTCCAGTACAGAACTGATTTATGATAATTTAGAACAGATTTATATTACTAAACCTGCATGAATGTGGTATGACTCTTATTGTTGCATGTCCTGGTTCAGGCTAACCCTTTGTAAAACATCAATAAATACATACAGATAATTAATTCCATTTTCAAACTTTCTTTCTTAACTTGCTAGCTAGACATTTGCTCACTCTTGCCGACGTTACCTTCTCTGCTGGCACTTGGAATCGGAGCATGTGCATCTCTCAACGGAGATGAGAAAGAGGCGAGATGACTGCGTACCCACTTCCATCATGGATATTAGATGCAATGATTGTGTTGTGTTCGGGAGCGGATGATTATACCCCTGCATGCTATGCCATCCACCATTTCAGGCTGCATTAGAGGTACTTCCTATACTAGAATCTGGTATCAGAACAGCTCTAGATAAGATATGTTTGCATCTCTCTTGAAAGCTTGAGGCCTGACATAAAAACATGCAATACCGCTTGTGTCCTTCGGAAACATTCTACTGGAGAGATAACATTCACTGCAGCTGCTCAAATGACACAAGTTCATTATGTCCAAGCACATCTTGCACATATATAACGTGATCTCATGCTCCAGCTGTTTTAGAGAAGACAGCGATAGTAATCTAATACGCCAGGCGAGCTGAAAACAAACGTTATCTTAATATTGTTCAATTTCACTGACTTAAATGTTCCGATAAATGTTCCGACGTACAGTATTGAGATGTGTCTTGAATCCCGAAGAGGCCATTTGTTTGAGGCGCCTGCCAAGCCTCCCTTCAATCAACCATACGAGAGGGACATCAGTGAGTCCTGAACCAGATTCTCCCCGGTGACCCCACACATGAAGCCTGACTCCCCGAAGCCTTTCATAGGCTATTTCAAAGCCTTGTCTGCGGTCTGGCAGCTTTCCCTGGAGATCACACTGGGATTCCACAAATCTCACCCATGTGTTGTCGAGTCCCACTCAGTGTTTTACAGCGTGGCTGAGCCTGATCCGGTTATGTGCATGCAAAATCCACGTTTGTTCACCACACCATAGCAACCCCTCGGTGATCTGTTATCCTATACTGTGTCGTCTGCGCCACTTCAGACCAAACTGCAATTAACTCCAGGGATTCGTTCTGTCACAGCCAAGTCTATTTTGACGTGTGAAAAATAAAGCGGTCCACCCCATGGTTAAATAAAAACAATTGTGGGAGTATAAGCATGTTGCGACATGTCCTTCCAGGGCCCCAGCGCACTCGGAATGCAGGTCTATTGTTTTACCTCGTCTCTCATCTCTAGTTGGAAGCTGGCCCACTGGCAGTGGCCTTATCTCTAATCTGTTTATCACAGCAGCGGCCACCACTTCACCCCAAGCCCTGACAGCTCCTCATTAGACCCTTTATAAGAGTTGCTGAGAGGGGACCAGACCGCCGATCAGGTCAGCGTGATGAGCGAGTCCACTCAAACATCGAGCACGCCACATTTGATCCCAGACAACACTCGCACTCCCTGCGCTCTTTGAACTCAAACGTCCTCTGGAGGTGCCAAATTTATGACGCCTCTCTCCAAAGGGGCCGCTTCCAATAAAGCAGGGAGTGTCGTGAAAGTGGGATGCAAGACTGGTCTCAAGTCGTAAACGTACTTACTCTTCTGGCATTTGGAATTGCAGGTCACGCTCCCCTCCGACAGGTGAAGATATATGATAGGATGAATTATTCCTTTACCAAAGAGGCACACTCACATGAATGACATGCAGCTTTATGTCTCTGGGCAGAAGAGCTCAGCAGGTAATCAAAAACAGGCCTGTTTCTGGAGGAGATCTCTTCTTTTGTGAGAAGTCGAGGTAGCCTATGGCCTTGTGTTATACACGGACTGCAACTGGCAGGAGTCGGACAGCAACATGAGTGATGATGTGAGTGCACGGCTCTTGTTTAGCCAAGGTTATGGCCTTCCATTTAAGACGTACATGTAAGATCCCTGAAAACACAGTGGTGGACAGCAGCTAACGTTAACCCTGGGGGCCAACGACAAGCCTCTAATGGGGATTAAGAGAGCAGCAGCAGAGCAGCAAGAACTTACAGTGTGACTTTATACATAATAAAAGAGAGTAATCATTTTAGAAGAAAAACACTGATTCGTACACATCACAGTCATGCTTTATGTCCACTTATTTCTTGGTGCATCATTTTGGGAAAATGCACTGATTCACTTTCTTAGACTTCGATAAGATAGATACTGTTTGTTATGTGCTGAGTTAGAGCCGACTCACCTATCTTAGCATAAAGACTGATAGAAGGGGAAAAACTTTGCCTTGCTTTGTCAGAAGTAAAGAAAAAACTCCTACCAGCAACTTTAAACGTCACTTTTAACACTTATCTCCTTTGTTTTTTCTGTACACAAACAGAAATGTAAAAATGTTTTATGGGGAGTTACATCTTGTAACTTGTTTAGCGCATTCTTGTAACACAACGTGCAAGTTAATATTTCTGTTTGTGAAAGGACTTTACAGCTGAGATAACGTACCAGTTCAAATTACAGGCCTGGTGGAGAGGCGATGCACTGCTGGAGCATCATAGGACCTTATTTAGAAAGAAATATATGGTATAGTGGTGAGAGGCAAAGTTTTTTTTTTAACCTGTTTGAAATGAGCCATCAATAACACATTGCTATGATGTTTGTCAATTTAAAAAAAAATGCAAGAAAGTTGCATTTTATTATTTAATTATTGACATTTAAGAATGCATAAATAAATAGACTACACACCCAAACGTCATGTAAGTGACGTCTCTCACTGAAGCTTTGATGCTTGTATCTTTCATACTCGGATGTTCTTACTCAAACAACAAGTTATCGCTCCTTCTTTCTTTTCCTGGCTGATAAAAAGAGTCACTGGATAAAACACTTCTGGTAAGATAACATTACATTTGTGATGGAAGGTAGCTAAGTTAGCTAGCTCACTAGTATAGTTCACTGAGCGGTTTCACACAACACAAGTGATGCAACGACAAACTGTGAATTTCAAAATGATCTTTTAAACCATATGTGTAATTTCCAAGGGGATCAAAGAAGGTATTTGTTTCTCGCCACTAACTTCCATATATTGTTTCCCAAAATAAGGTCCCAATGGGAACACCAGAAGGGGCGTGACTTCGCCTCTCTCACTGATTGAAGGATTGCCTCCACACGGCTCTCAACATGGCGACAGCTGAGCAACAGATAATGGTGCTAACAGTGCTAACTGGGCAAACAATGGCAACAGTGCTGACAGAGACACCGTTGAGAGCAGTTAGTACGAACCAGTGGAACACAACAGAGTAGGAATGTAAAAATGAAGCATACAAACTAACTGTTCACTGACAAACAGACCAAACCATGGGCTTTGTGAGAGTAGTAGAACAAAGCAAGGAGAAGGTGGGATTAGCCTCTACTCAGGTAGCCAGGACTCCATTATGTTTTCATTGCAACTAGTTGTTTGCTGCCCTATTAAAGGTCTTTATACGGCTCTGAATACCGTATAAAGACCTTTAGGGCGAAGGTATAGGCATATTTTTGAACAGAGCCTAGCATTTTATCCTAAACATTAGATACGCTTCAAGCGTTACTCAATAGACGTTTATAAATGAGTGTAACAAAGTAGTTTGTTCCCCAATTCGTTACAAATGACACTGAGAATACAATGTCTGCCTCTAACTAAATCATTTATGTTCGAGGACACAAAGGACACACCACTTTGCTGTCTTTTGTGAACAACCCTGTCTACTTTAGGCTCTTTTATTGTGTGTTGCACTAATAACTTTCCCCCCCTCTACACTTAACATTTCTTATAAGCCTACACGTTATTCTGGATTAATTTGTTCCGTGTCTGTCCACAGACCAAAACTCAATCTGTTGGGCTGTGTTTGTGTGGGCTCAGCCTGCTCTTCATTATGAATCATGATGGGATCTCCTCCGGAGTCTCCAGAAGGGAAAAATGTTCGTACCTCCCCCTCCCCCCTCCCTCCCTCCGCCCGCCTGGTCCCAGCAGCGCTGCGACGGTCAGAAGACCCACAGTTGCGGCGCTCAGAGGACCGGCAGCCGGCGGCTCTCCAGCCCATCTGTCCGCACACGACAAGGTAACACGACCCGCTGTTCCCCTCGTAGAGAAAAGCCGCAGAGGCTCCGCTCGCCTGCTGGAAACACGCTGTTTAATCCACCTAGAAACTTTAGGAGTCGCTCCCGACTTTTTAAACTGAAGTTTGATTGAACTTTTTTTTACTTTGCATTCAGTGTTTCAGTTTAGTTTGTTTCTCTCCAGTTATCAGCAGGAAAACAATAACAGGTTGCAGTCTCTTTAGTCGTTATGGTCGGATCTATCCTGAATGAGTCATTTAGAGGTTCTCGTGTTGCTAATTGCACCCACGTGTGATAGAAAAGGTTTTAAAAGTTCTTAAAAACGTCAGTGTTGTTACTGTTCGTCTGCAATACACTAAGTGATTTGTTAACAGCGCTAATTGTGTATTTAATGGATCAAACTGCGCACATGAATCTCCCAGTATGCGGCTCAGAATGACATTTATAGAATTTTCTGCAAAAAGGAAGGTGCAAGTCTTGCTGAGAATTCAGCACTATTTGTTCTTAAGTGAAGCTTTAAATGATCCTCTTTTTTCCCATGTTGGCAGAGCTGCATGACATCAAGGATTGTTTAGAGATGAGTCTGTGTGTGTGTGTGTGTGTGTGTGTGTGAAGGGAGAAAACAGAGGAATCCCTCACTGCTCTGGGAAACACCGGGGCTGTGCAGGCTCCTCAGTTTGTCAGTCAGTTTCTCTTGCAGTTTTGCCTCAAGTGCCAACTGTTATTGTGTCTGGTAACGCTGCATGTCGCTTCCACTGACAGGACAGTGGTGATCCTCACCTCTAGGCTAGAAATGAACTTAGTTTGGTGACAGAAGACTGTGGGGATGTGCTGAAGGATAGTCAGGAAGAAGCTTCAACTCTGAAAGTTTCAAAGAAATACTGATTATTACTATCAGACTTATTTTGTGGTGCAAACTGTCTAGCTTTGACACTGTGAAATATATTTAAACAACTGACATTTGAATGGTCTGGAGGCCATTTAATATGTCTTTTAAAAACTTGAAAGGAATATTTTACTTACATATTTGAAGAAAACTTTGTTTTTGCCTCCGCAGAGAAAACTCATGAATTTAAGTAAACGGGGGCCACATTTAGTAACAGCAAAACTTTATCCAACTTTATTCAAAACACTTGGGCATAAACAGTCAGTGTGAGTCAGAGCTCTTTTAAATAGTAAGGTTTCAGTGCATGTGCATGTGAGCATACAACTGGATATGGAACTTGGATCATGCTGCACGTGTGTGAGAGCTTTTAAAACTTTTGATATCATTTGATTCCTTCAATACTTTCCTCTGTTTTTGGGAGGCGTGAGAGAGAAATAACCTCTTCAAGAATTCAAGGTAAGACAGGGTGAGTCATTGATTACTTTGTGGGGGGGGGGGGGGGGGGGGGGGTATTACTTTAAAGCCTCCACAAGCCCAATAATACCTAATAATAATACCCCGCACCATTAGCCAAGAACTATGAAAAAATATGTTGCAGTTCCTTCTATAAACTTTACAACTTGAAGCAAAGTTTCATCAAGAATTCAAGGTAACACAGGCTGAGTTATTGATCTTCAAATTATCATTTTGGGGGAGAAATATTCACACAATAACCACAATTTTTACCGTTCAGTTTGCTGGTTGGGAGAGCCTGGGACACGAGAGAGACTGGCAACGAACAAATCACCCCTGTAGAATATTATCTATTACTCCATAAATGCAACGCTGTGTCACAACATTCTCTCAGGGCAACGTGTCAAGTTGTTCATGTGTTTGGATCCTTCTGTATTACGTTAGGCATAGTTAGCAAAGGTAGAGAGCTGTTTTTATTACTGTGAACTGTTCCCAAAGCTGTTAAGGTCTGCTTCCCACTTGAGCCATTTTTACACAGAGATACTGAACTTTGGTTTGTGTCATAATACCGCATCGGTGTCTCCTTTTATTTGAGTATTCCAGCCTTGCGGAACCAGAAAGAGAGCAGCGTGTAACAACAATGGCAGGCATACCAAGAGTTGACTTTCCTTTGCTAGTCGTGCACATTAACACGACTCTTCAGGCGTAAGCGAAGTTGCTGTGCATCATAACTGGAAACTTCTCCGCGCACATAACACGTCATCTCAACGTCACCCTCTGTTGCAGCTTCCCGGCGCTCCCCATTCACACTGAGGTCATCTCGCCGCCGTTACTTCCTTTATTGCCGACTCAGAGGCGAACCACTCTGACACCCCATTCCGTCTCCGTGCCTCGGTTGCGGAAAAAAAGGAGTGATAATCCCTTCAGGAAAAGGCAGTGTTAAAGGGGATTTTATGTTCGACTCATGAGTCACATGCTTATTTGGAGCTTTCTAACGGCACCATTTGTGAAAAATCAGTGTTGAATTCAGCACCTCATAGATACTTCATGAATATCAGCTCAGGAATAGAGCAGTTTGAGTTTGATGCGGGGGTGTGTGTTTACTTGTGGAGATGTCCTACAGTCTGTAGCCAGCATCCATTGCCATGGGAAAATATGCCGCGTGTCTTTGATGAGCTATCAGATCTGCCGAAAACATTTGGGCAAAAAGAATAATGTGTCGTTTTTGGAAGAAAACCGAAGGGATTTGTGTCAAGTTCAAGGCTTTGATTCTTCTGTTGACTCTATGATACGAACTCATGATTATATATGTTAATAATGAGCTTTGATTTCTGCGTTTTCACAGAAATTAACTTATGAACTGACTTCCAGAATGGAGCCCGTCACTTTGAGTTTGTCAAACGCGTCGTTTAGGACAAGAATGTTTAGTCAAAGCAGACGGTGTACACTAATTACTTCAGGGACTGTGCTTCCTATAAAGCGTAATCGTTTTTCCAACAAACTCGACTGCTTAAGCATTATGAAATGTTCAGTTACACTTCAGTGTTGATTGCAAACGAGATTGTTCTGGCAATTGATCCTATGGAGATAATCAGCGACATGGCAGTAATTTACAAACTTGGGCAGGTTCCAAGTTTCATCACGAGAGCCTGCGTAATGATTTAAAGTGCTGTCACAGCAGCTGGTGTTAATGAGGATTGCAAAGTCATAAGCTAGGACAACTGTAAGAATTGGACTCTCGTGAGCTCAGCAATTGAGCCAGATGTTGTTCTGTTTTCCATTTTGAGTAATACTTCTCCGTCTCGCTTTCCTCTATTTCTTGCAGAGTAGAGATGCTTCACATGGGCAGAAGACGCCAGAATCCTTGAAGATAACCTGAAGGCCGTGTAGGATACCTGATCTTCTTTGGTTGTTGTTCATACGGCGGGTGCAATGGCTGGTCTAATAGCTGAAGTCACGCTGCTGACGTGTTCTTTTCTCGTTCTGTACGTGAGTGTCTGCTGGTGCCAGCACGACTGCACCGGTGTGGACTGTCCCCAGCTGGACAACTGCATCGAGGAAGTGCTGGAGAGTGGCAGCTGCTGCGCCTCCTGCCTGCTAAAAGGCTGCAGTTGCGAGGGTTACCAGTACTATGACTGCATCAATGCTGGATTCAAGAACGGCAAGGTGGCTGAGGGGAAGTCTTACTTAGTAGACTACGGCAGCACGGAGTGTGCCTGCCCCATGGGAGGCGGTCGGATCAGCTGTGACTTCATCAGCTGTCCGGATATGCCACCGAACTGCATCGAGGTTTCAGACCCGGGCGACGGTTGCATTGAATGTGAACGCGTCGGATGCGTCCACGGGGAGCAAAAGTATGACGCCGGACACTCCTTCCACATGGAGCCTTGCCGGGTCTGCCACTGCCCCAACAAGGGAGGGAAGCTCATGTGCTACACTGTGCCAGACTGTGACCCGCACAAACCCCATGAACCGATTTTAGCTGCACCAACGGGGGAGGACACAGCCGGCACACGCAACAGTTACCCCTCCAGGTTTGACCAATTGGATCAGTTCTCCACACTGCATCACCTTCCTCCTAATGGGAATCTTCCTCTCTTCAAATCGCCGCCGGAGAAGGGGGAGCCAGAAGATTATGATTACGGCCCTACGGATTTCCCAGAGACTTTCCCTCATTCCCTAGACTTCTCCACCCCGTCCTTCTCCAAAAAGGTCATCTCTGTGTCCCGAGGTTCTGACAGAAACTTAGACAGGCAAAGCAAGCTGGAGCTGAGAGAGCGACACGGAGTTCATGACCATCCAGACCGAAAGGAAGTGACAGAAAGACCCCTGAGTGTAGAGCAAAGCACTATCAGTCCTCAAACGCACAAGGACACTACTACCTCTTGGCAGCCCTCGCAGGGTCTAACAAGTGGGCAAAGTGCCTCGTTCAGTGATCTGACAACACAGTCAGATTTTCAGAATCTATTGCATGCACTCAAAAGTTCAGATAGTGTCATCATTCCACTGACGCGAGGATTGGGGAGTGAAAAACACCCAGAGTATCCACATACAAGTCTAGAGAGTGTGACTCTTCATCAGAGTAACTCTGAGAGTAAGACACATCACCAAAATGCATCAGATGTTGTGACACCCAGTAGTTCAAAGAGTGAGATCAACGTTAGTCATCCGGTGAGAGGTACCGACAGTCAAACCAATCAGCAGAGACGATCGGATAGAGGGAATTTTCCGCCGTTCATGCCGGAAAGCCCACAGAGCCCGATCCATCCCCAAGCAAGTTCAAACGGTCAAGAGGAATTACAGGGGACCATCACACCGGATAGTGGGCAAGGGGAGCCTGAAGTAGAGGTGGTAGAAGAGGAGGAGGAGGAAGAAATAGTAACATTTCATAGTGTGACTGAGCCTGAAGGAAGTGATCTTCCCTACGAGATGAAGCCAGAACAACAGGAGACAAGCCACGTGGAGTCAAAGAGCAGTGATCCAACCAGCAGCTACCAAAGGACCACACCCGAGGTCAGCACCAGCTCCCCCAGGAGGCCCGAGTACCCCACAACCCCCACCGTCCAGTATATTACCACTTCCCAGCAGCCAGCGGGGGTTGAGCTGAACGAGAGCGAGCCCAGCAGAGAGCCGGGTCAGAGGCTGTTCAACCTTCCCAGCGAAGACCAGGAAGAGGTGACGGAGCGAGTGGAGGGGAGGCAAGATCGGACTGATGTGCTCGTCACACCTGATGGAGGTAAGACGGAGCAAGATGCTTCTTCCTATTTTAGAATGTATTCAACATCAGTTGACTACAGATAAGTTTACAGATTGGACACACTTGTGTTTTTCACTTTAATTATCAGCTGGACGACAACAAGACATTGATCTTGAGGAGTTGTAGCATTTATTCACCAACAGATAAACTACCCACAATGCACTGCTACATTCATGCTGTAATGTAACTCTGTAATGTTCATAAACACCGTCTCTCTCTCCACCCGAGACCCGCTAACATATCACCAGGCTGGAATACGTCGGTGAAACCATGACAGATAGAACTGATAAATGAACTGATGTGGTGGAGACTCACTAGACTGTCTGTTGAGCTTCATACTGCAGCTGCTGATAAATGATGATTGTTTGTACATCAGGTTATTGAAGCAACTGGGCAGCTTATTAGACTCAATGATGAGATGTTAACGTCACGTTACGTTAGTGGGATCGGGTAGTAGTTTTATGAATGCGTGTATGAGAACAGTATCAGAAACAATACCCGATACTTATTATAAAACATAACTTACATTTTCTCACCAAGTTACAGGACCGTCTCTTGCTCTCACTCAGACAAATACAATCCACCTGAAAATGAATCGTGGTATATCCCGCTTCATCAACCATGTGTTGCTTTCCCAGAAGAGATCACTATGTGATTTAATACCCAGTTGACCTGTTGTGAGAGACTATCTGTTCCAGCCAACCTGCAAAAATATCCGTCCGAACCTGCAAAGTGCAGATTTTATTTGTCATAGACATGATTGTCAGGCGGACTGAGGAGTGTGCGTTTGTGTTTGAGAGAGAGAGAGAGTGAGCGAGAGTGAGAGAATGTAAGAGAAGGTGGAAGGTGAACTATCACACACAATATTTCTGTTGGATGCTGCTTTGTCACCTGCCTACCCAAACCAGTAATGGCAGATCAGCTGACAACCAGATGACTTTGACCAGTGACGGATCAGTGAATCTCGTCTTGTTGTTAGTCATCTATTTGCTTCAATTTCATTTAGTTTTGCTGAATCGCTTTGTTTGAGGTCATTTTTTTTTTTAATAAACACCACTCTGTTTTGACCTTCTCATTCTTATTGACCCGGTCCTTAAGCATTCTTTTAAAGAGAGCCTGGTCAGCCGATTTAACCGGCCAATATATTACCCTACTGCAGATATATTGAAATCATCAATAATTGCACATACAGGTAGATAAAAAATTGTAGGTATTTCAGGCAATGGTAGGGGCAACACTGACAATTAATTGATAACCACATTTGTGGCTCCAAAAATCCTATAATAATCTCATAATCCTCTTCCCTTGAAACGGGGTGGCAGCACTACAAAACCATAAGTAACTGTTATTGCTGTGATATGAAGACTATAAATGGTTATAACAGGTCTATAACAATTCTTTGTTCACTCCGGCATTTAGCCCCCCATTCTGAATCCTACATAAATCATTGAAAACGTACTCTTCCTAATGTTTAGTTATACAGCATTGTGCCCACAGAACAAGGCTCCCTTTCTCTTCTAAATACCAAAGCCAGGCCATACGTCATGAGCGTATAGGAGGAGTGGAGACACAGTCCGGTCCCCAGGTACCTAAACGGGAACGTAAATAGTGGGCCTCTGGTCTGTCTGGAGCAGGGAGTCAAACACTCGTCCCGCGGCGAACATCCTCTCACAGCAGTCTCATACTAGTCCCCACCATCGCTCACTCAGCACACACTGCCTCGCCACTGTTTCCCTGCAACTTCCCCAGAGGAGACCGACACGGGAGCTTGAGGATCTGGATTTGGTTATAAATCCTCTCCGGCCTCCAGGCCTTTAGGTGGTTTTATATCAGAAGTGAGTCTTAGATTTAAAACGTTTTCCACGTGAGATTTAGGATCTATATATCGTTGTATTTGTTAGCTTCCTGATGCCTGAGGTGTTTGTGGTGTCCATCAAACAGCGTAGGCGGTTCTCTGACGTCTGCTTGTTGGATTTTCTCTCGGAAAATAAATATCCAGTTTCCATAGGTACCACCTTTTCAGTCATACAGTATAGAAACAACTGCTGCTCATGCCCAATACACAGTTCTACTCTTTACTTCAAAGAAAATGGAAACACATCTGTTCCTGTACATTTCACAACAGCAGATGTTAAAGCTCTCATGAACTGGCTGTACATTGATTCACAGATGTGTTAAAGTGATGCGATAGGACATTTATTTAGCTGAAAACGTCACAGACCGCTGTTTAAACGTTCGGTCCAAATAGTTTAGCAGGTCGTTGCACTTTACATGGGAAAGCGGAGTTATTTGATCGGTTGCTGATGCACATGAAGTGGCTTTTAAAAGGTGTGCAGCACCAGGCAGTAGCAGATCCAGATGTTGGTCCCCTGGAGGGTGGACATAAACCCAGATAGACTTTAGACTACTGTTGACTCTTACAGGGACTGAGCACGATGTGATGCATTACAGTAATCTTGCACACACTGCATACATTGTGTGCAATGAATATGATTTTCATCCAAACTCTACAGTAATGCAGGGAGATTATGAATCCAGTGAGTGTGCATCTATGTCTGCCTTTCTGTCTATCCACAGCTAATCTTGCATACTCCTGGACCTGTTAGCCTAATATTTTTGGTGCTTATTCATGACCACGTGCTCAAGGACTTCCTGTTGTTGCAGTGATTCACACTTTTGAAAAACATATTTTATTGACTGTTACCTTACATACCAATACAGCTAACATAGCTAATATCTAAAGGGGTTAACTGAGATAATTGCTCATGGAGCTAATATAGCTAACAGCTAGCGGGCTTATCAGAGCTAATAGCTAATGGGGCCGATACAGCTAACAGAGCTAACAGCAGGAGTCCCAGTTTTCTGATCAGAAGAAGCGTTAAACAGTCAACATGAAGCGTTACACAGTGAACACCAGTTTAGCTAGATTCAAATAAGAGAATATTTGTTGCGCAGTGAAAAATATATCTGATAAACTTGCGGTCATGACGGGGGTATTTGTGGTTTGTATTCATTCCATCAAACATTAGACAAAATACAAGATCACTCTACTGAGCGCCCTTTTCAAGTTGTTTAAATCATTAACTTAGTCAAAACAACAAGTAAATATTTGACATTTTGTTGACTGCAACAATTATTTGATTACCAAAATATTAGTAATTCATTTTCAGTCTGTTAATGGACCTGCATAAATATGGAGCTGACCTGTCTGCCCATCACGATCTAATTTAACTAATTCATGCACATTCACATGCCGATGGCACAGCCTTCGGAGGCAATTTGGGGTTCAGTATTTTGCCCAAGGACACTTCAGCTTGCGGATTGGAGCCAGGAGTCAAACCACCAATTGTAATCGAACTAGGACTAGCTATATGGAGTCAGTTCAGTCTCATTAATAATGAATGCACAGAGAAGGATTCACAAATGTATTTTGTTATTTATATATGAATTACTCTCTTCTCACAAATACATTTCGTTTTAAATAAATGTAATATAAATCCATAAATATATGAATTAAAAAAATATTTGCAATTTTCATCAAAAATGTATTTGTATGTTGTTACATTTATATACAAACTGTTAAACTTGAATTTACAAGACGCTTTTCATTTGTGAACTTGTTTGCATTTGTTCGTGAACTGGTCTGTATTTATTTGTGGATTTTTGAGACTCTCCTGACGTGGCTGGATTCACAAATGCATTTTTTTCAACAAGCCAATCAGATGCCTCCCTCGTTTTCAGCCAATCACATGACTGCATTCCCACGAGGGGTACCTCACCATGGCCAGAGCACAGCTTTTTCTCTGCGCATTTTGCGCATTTGTGATTGGCTGAAAACGAGGGAGCCTGATAGCTATCGTCAGTCTGATAGCTGATGGGTCCAAGATTGAGGTCACCGTGACCAAATATGAGTCCCATGTTAAAATTGTGTTTCGTTAGGTCACAGTGACCTTGACATCAGACCACCAAATTCGAATCAATTAACCCCCGAGTACAGATTTGTGCCAAATTTGTAGACATTCTGTACAAGATTTTCTGACCATAACTCATAACATTCATATACCACTCTAAAAGGATAACATTTTGGAGTGATGACATTTTTGGACAGACATGCATTTAAACGTTACTTTAATTTAGACATAGATAATTAAATATAGATGGTTTTGAGGCTGGTGCAAAAAAAAAAAAAATGAAGAAGCTCCTTTTTATGGTAATACATTTTTTAAAGGTTGATTAATCCAAAATGAAAATAATCATTAGGTACAGCCCCATCCATTTTAAGACATCATGCTGTCTAACACAGCACCACATACTGGACTGTAAAATGAATAATGTCTTTTCTGGCATCTCAACTCATATTTAACATGTAATTGAAGGATGGATCACAGGAAGGTTGTATTATAGTGCACTAGATTCCAAGTGTGTAAAGCTCTACACTAACATGACACAGTGTGAGACATATACACTCCACACATTTAATCAAAGCACTCTTTAAATAGAGCATGTGGATGATGAAATGCTCCAGTTCTTCATCCATTAGGAGACTGGTCTTAATCAATTAATCTTTTGATGAGATAATGAAATTATATAATCACTGTGCGTCACATTAGATTTATTTTCAGGCCATTTTGCACATTGATTCATAGTAATAAAGAGGCCGGTGGACTGGCTGTTGGACCAAGACCTGGGGCCTAAAAACAGAACAATCTCTGCCTGTTTCATCTCAATTTAGGAAGCCATTTAGGATATTAAACAATCTCTGTTTGATGCTTTTAATGCACTCTGCAACATAAACGGCATTACGATAATGATGAAGAGAAATTAAGTGCCCATCATATTAGAAATCCTACTACAAGATAACTTTTTACACGTCCTTCACTTGGAAAATTACGATCTTATTCTGACCTCTACCTACACTCTGCCTGTTTTCCCGTCAACTCTTCCAGTTACTCAGCGCTGACACAGTTGGTTTAGAGATCTGCATTATTTTGACAATCTGTTATGTCAGGAACACTATCGCACATTTACACACATTACTTTTTTGTTGAACTCCACACCTTTTGAATTTATATTTGGGGCTTCAGTCAAAACCTTCAGAGCTTAAAGTGAAATGAAAAATGCCTTTCTAACTCTTTTCGTTCACATCCCCATGTTGTACACAATCTGCAACTTTTAGCAGCACAGAGCTGGAGAAGGTTGTGAGCTCATCTTTTCAATGATCAAATCATATTCCTCCCAACGTCACCGTACGGAAGACAGATACTGGTAAAATGCTGCTTCAGCTCGACTTTAAGCCCCGAGAAAATTACCTGGCTGATTTAAATGCTACTTAAAAACGAATGATGACGCTTCAAATTTCCCAGACCATCGACTGCCAAGACGATTCATTCACGAATTTGATTGCTATGCCACATCAGGCTCTGCAGAGGCCTGAATGGAGGCACGGGGCTCTGACGCTGGTCCTGGTCACACATCACCAACACACTCGGCTTTTATTTGTTGCTAAGGGTGACGTTCAGACTGAGGTGGCAGATCTGTAGATCTGTCTTTAACATCACAGCCTTGCGTCTCAAGCAAACATCACACTCGACTCACTTCACCTTAGTTATCTGTACTCAAGCTTCCCAATATTTCACATTTCTAAACATAGATACAGGCTTGACAGACACCTGGGCCCGGTTTCCCGAAGCCTTCTTAAAGCCTTCTTAACGCTACGTCATTCGTAACCCCTACTTAGAGTTCCTACTTAACATTTCGCGTGTTTCCAGAAACGTTCTTTGCTACGAATCTCTTTCGTACGCCATATGTTGGTAAGGTTGGTCTGGAGCGCTCTTAGAGCCTTCTTAGCTCTACCGTAGCGATGTTTCAGCTCCTGACGCTAGTCGCCGCCACTGTACGGTAATCCAGAAATCCCTGTTGTGCATGGAACTGCACATTGGCAGTGTTGTGTTTCACCAGTGGTTTTAAGTCATTCAGGAAGAAAATAAAAATAAAATACGCATGCATTTCATCACAAGGCTCAGCTTTACCTCAACCTCAAAAGTAGCCTAGGTATATTAGAGTGTCATTTAATTAGCCCATTATGCCTAGTCAATGTCAAGGCATGCACAATCCTGCAAGCAATTTGGGAAATTGGCACATCGTCAAACAATTAAAAAATGTCATAAATGGACGCCGGTGACGCTTGTGAACGGTGGCAAAACTATGGCAGCGATACAACGTATCCTCGTGCTGAACCAAAGACGTCTCCGACCTCGGAGCCGTTTAGTTGGAATACATAATTTCATAAGGATCAACTTCAATCCCATAAATATGTTGACCGACGGCGCGGCTATATTGCATAAATTTCGACTACAACGGCAACAAATACGCATGTAATTAAGGATGTAATTCGCTCAATCTCCTCTGCTGTTTCTATATTTATTATAGGGCTGGGCGATATGACCTCAAATCAATATCACGATATATTGAGGAACTCACCTCGATAACGATAAATGAACGATAAGTACCCCCCCCCCCCCCCCCCCCCCCGCGCGCCTAAAAAATGCCACTTTAAAGGACTGTAAAACTACACTGTAGTTAAGATTTATATTATTTATTTGGTAGTATAAAATAACAAAGTATTAAAAATACAGTCTCTATAAACAAATTCAAAATATGGAGTTGTCAAGTAATCAGGTTCTCTATAACGGGAGAAACAAGTTGCATCCCTTGTAAACAAAATAAATTTCACATTTGCCACTGGAAAAGTAAACAATGACTTGTGCAAAGGTAATACATTTCACATTTTTCTGATCGTCATCGTCCTCGCTGAACCCAAAATGTTGCCAAACGATCGATGACGCATTTCTTTTGGGAACGAGGTGCTCTTCCTCCTCGACCAGATTTATGGTGCGTGTCCACAGGGGCGATTTTAAACGTGAGTGGACGCGCCGCTTCCCAGTATTGCACGCTTGGCAGGCTGCCACTAGAGGATGATTGACAGGCGCTCTCCTTTAAACAACAAATTTTTGCGAGCGTTCGCGAGCGTTCGCGAGCGTTCCCGAGGCGGCGAGTCGAGCCCGGCGCCTCTGATTAGCATAAAGTAGATTCGACTTCAACTTTAGGCAAATGAGGAGCGGCCAACTCGCGCGCCGTCTCTCGACATTCGCCGGGACGCTACCAGAATGCAATGCACGGCCTTTCACATAGACAATGAATGGGACGCGGGGAAACACCGCAGCCTGTGGACACGCACTTTTACTTCGGCTGCCGCGGCAGCAGCCGCTTCATCGTTTAAACCGGCGGGCTCCATTTTCGTCTCACCCACACTTTCCCTTCTTGTTACAGACTGGATGGGGTGGAGTCACGTGACTGCACACGCTGTATACGTAGTACAGTACAGCCGAGCATCTTAAAGGGACATGAACATACTGGTAGCCTACCTACACACACAGCCAAACAAGAAAAAAACGACTTTTCTTTTTTTTTTTTTTTAAACCGAATATACCGACATGGGCAAAATGACGTCGGTTGTCGTCGTAAATTTCGGTATCGGTACATTTTCGGTGTATCGCCCACCCCTAATTTATTATATCTTTTTTTTAAATCAGTATAGGCTATGGTAGTATGTTCAACCATGGTTAAATAAATGTTTAGGCCTCGAAGGATTTCTAGCAATGTTTTATTCTCAAACACTGCAATATCCTACATTTTATAATATAGTGCTGTCATGCACCTGCACATGAAATGGAAAATCGAACTCTGAGCAATCGATTTCAGCACTTTCTTTCTGGACAGCGCTGTGTACGTACGACGTAAGGAGTGTTTCTTAAGAAGACTCCTAAGAGACCGTTCGTGAACCGCGACTATAGAGGTAAACAACTTTGGTAAGTCATAACGTAGGAGTCTTCGTAGCGCGCTAAGAGTGGACGTTATCGGGAAACCGGGCCCTGTCAATTAAAGAATCATAGTTACAGTTATAGGGCCCTAGTTTCGTGGCGCAGCGCAGGGCGGCGCAGGGTGGCGGAGCCGGCGTAATGCAAGTTTCGACCCGCGCAGCCTTGCGCACGGTCAGTTTGGCAGTTTGGTGGATCGCCTGCGCCAAGATGGGTGTGGCGGCGCAGCAGGGGGAGGCGTCACAGATTCAGCTTGGCGTAGCGGAAGTTTCGTGGCAAAAAGCCTCGCCGAGACTGCGCTGAAAGCTCGCCAGCTCCGACCTGGTCTACTCTCGGCGCAAGGCGTAAATAAAGTCCATTCATTCAAGGCGAATCACAGCTGGCGGAGTGGAAGTTTGGCTGATGGCGCGCAGTGGGCACACGTCACCGAGACCTCACAGGCAGGTTTCCACAGTTCCAGGCACATTTAAATGCAATAAATAATCACAACAAATACTATTTAATGCAACTAATTGAATCAACACGTGAATTTATATCTATATAGATTGTCCCGTCACATCTGACGTCAGATCAAAGGCGGATGGCACGCGTAACGGAAACTCAGCCTCTCAGAACAAAACATCTCCCTCTCTCTCTCCTGTTTTTTATAATATCGGCATTGTTATTATTATGATACGCACGCACAGCGCGTGATGCGCGTGGTGGGAGCAGCGGCGCTGCTTCTGTCATCGGGTTGTCAAGTGACGGAACTTGCACTGAACCTCCCCTAACGCATTAAAGGAGAGGAGAGGAGCTCATTTGATTGGTGAAGATCTGAATCGGCTGTATTAATCCCAGTCCACGCCTCGTCTCCTCCTCGTCTCCCACTCACGCCTTCTTCTCCTCCCTCTTTCCCACTTGTGCGGGTGGGAGTGACGGGAGGCGTGCCTGCGCGAGCCTGCGCGGTGCACGAAACTTGCAAAGTCCAGGCGGACACACCCCGTCGGCGCGGCGCAGGTGAGCTGAGAGCTGACTGCGCCTGGTCTACGAAACTAGGGCCCATAGTTAGGATTTCTGAAGCCCACTTTGGGAAAAGACTATATTTAGTATGAATAGGAAAATGCCACAACATTTGATCTGATTCAAGTCTTGAAAGTAGGATAGGATAGGAATTTATTTATTTAAAAACAGGGACAATGCACAAAAAACATTAATCTCGTAAAACAAGAAAACATGTATTGAGCCAGGTTATAGCAATTTTGCTAATTTCCGCATGTAGTCCCTGGGCAGGTAAGAACAGATGAAACAACAACAATAGTAAAATCGTTGAGATGTGACAGAATAAAAAATGTGATGGCCATAGTATTCTACAGGCATATTTTAAACACACTAACATTGTGTTTGTTAAATGTTTTCCATATGAAATGCTTTTCACACTGTATGCGTGTATGTATTTGATATTTGTTATATGTGGTCATGGATTCCAAATTCTTGAAGGTGATATTTTCCTTCAAAATATCATGAAATATAAAGAAAAAGCATTTGACCCCTGTGCCAAAGTCCTGATGTAGCATGACAAGAATTTTCTGACAAAACTGTCTTCAGATTTGAGCTCAGGCAAACACAGAGAAAACTTTCACTAAAGTAAATTCAAAATGTGTTCCAAATGGGTAAAAGTTAGGACACAGCCTTGAGTTCTGCAATAGCAAGATATCAGTTGTCCTCCCTTTCATACTTTAGTAAAGGCCAGACGGTTTGGATAAATTTCTGGCCCCTGATCCCAAAGTTTCTTCCAAAAAGTGACACATTGCTGTGTCCTCTGTCGCATATGCAGGAGGATAAGCTGAGGAGGAGTTATCTGTTGGGGTGGCAGGACTTAGTCCAGATAAACTGCTTTCTCCAGATATCGAGTGCAGACAGGTGGCAGCTCATAATCTTTCTAGTGGAGATAGAGTGGAGGGCCGGGCAGGGCCTCTCTCCAGGCTGTTGATAATGAACTTTATTAGTTCTGATGACACATCGTCTCAGGATAGCACCAGCAAAGCATGCAGGATTTGGCAACTCTGCAACATATGACACAAGCGGAACAAGTTTTTGTTTTTAGTCATCTTAATGTTTTGGCATTCGTGACAGATGTTTACTCTAAAACACCCAGTTATTGTTGTCAGGTGAACGGCTGCTGCTTCTTATACAGATGCTAAAGGCGGTCTCGTGCTTGGTATCAGGCGGTGATTTCCTGGACTTGACTGCAAAGTACACCATTGAAGGCATAAAGAGATTAGGTTTTCTTTTCTATAGATACAGGTTTTTCCACCAGATATAAAAGACGTTCGTCCACTGTAAGTTAGTCCATCATGTTGGATCGGTTCAGGAAACTCACCACATTAATAATTATTATTTAATTCATGTCCAGTCTTCTGCTGGATTACCAGTAAAACAGAAGACGTCTAGATGGTCCATATTCATTTGTGATTTTGGATACAACAAAATAAGCTGTCAATGTTAATGGACACAAAAAAGGTTTATATACCATCATGCATTGCACTAAAGGAACAATGACAGATGGATGAGATTAGAGAGGGTTGTGGCACAAAAATAAGAATTGAGAGAAAAGGATCACAACACAAATGGCTACAAAGTACTGTTATTTATTTACTTATATGGGAAAATAGGCTTATTGCTCCTTTCACAATAAAAGCCAGAGACATATACCCGTCATCACTGCTTACTAGAGGAACTTAAATTCACTCATAGCAAATCAGATTACAATGTATTTATTCTTAAAAGAAAATCTGTATGTATATCATTATTATATTATTGATATAGAACTACCTCGATAGTGTGTAGGGAGTAGTGAATGAGTGAGTGTTTTTGGACACAAGCCAGGTGTTTTTCCTGGGATAAGAGAGTTTTGTTGAAAACCAGGACTCTCAATTCCCAGTACTCAACCCTGAAGCTCCTCGTCAGTTTTCTCTAGATAGCAAACTATTTGACACTTTTTTTTGCTGTTTGCAGTGCAGCACTTCAGCTGTCCCCCGTGTGATAGTTGTATAAACGAGGCTCAGCCAGTCACATATTGTGATCAGTCTGTCAGCGTGACAGAGTGGCCGGTCAATCAAACGAGGATGATTTATCTGCCAGGTAGCTGCTTCACACTCTGTCGCAGGACTCAGGTGAGTCGGTCCTGAAGTGGCTTCTCCAAAGTGAGTGACACGATAAATCATCTGTGATGACAACAGTTGTCTGAGCGAGAGGCTTAGAAGTACAGCTGTTTCATCTCTCTGCTTTTGGTCGGTTTGAACGGCATTCGTGCTCATGTTATTTCTGTGCATTGATTACATCTACGTGAAAAAGAAAGATGAGAAAACTCGACCTGGCACATTAAATACTGAAAGTACGCTTGACAATCAACTCTGCATTGAATACAGTTTACAACAATTATGGAAGCAGATCTCAAAACATTTTTCTATGAAACAATGGGTCATTGATTCCAGACAAGAGGTTTACAGAAGCAGCGTCTTATAGACCATCACTGTTGCTGGCTGAAATGACATTGACATGAATAATCCCCAGCAGATTTAATCAGCTTTAGCAAGGTAAAGCCAGCTGATTTTAACATACAAACCATGCCAAAGCATCATCAAACACACTTTAAAACGACACATAGGTCTGATGCTAAAAGACTCCATACATGTAGTCCTATAAGTCCCTGGCCAAAAGTCAGCAGCCTGCTGGTGATCCAGCTGATGATCCATGTGGACGACGTGGTGATTGACACGATGATTCCACACGTCAGCCCAGAAGCTGCCAAGTGGAATCTCATTTTATTACTGCAATTTCCCCCCCGCTGTGTCATTGTGCACAGAGCAACACAGGATGACGGAATATCAGGCTCTAAAGCATAACCACCGGAGTTGTCTCAAAACTTCCAAACTAACTGTAATGGGGAGATGGAGAGGGTGATAGAAACAGAGGCAGGGAGACGTAGCGCAGCGTCTTGGTTATTTTACTGTTCCAACAAGCAATCAAAAATAAATCTTGTGTTTCCATTCCATTGCCTTGGCCTCAACAGGTCCCCCCGCCCCCCTGTAAGAGAGAAACAAAGAAACTTGCCTTCCTGTGTCCCCACAGGACCTTATTTTTGGAAAAGATACTTACATCCATCCATCCATCCATTTTCTACCGCTTATCCTGTATTCAGGGTCACGGGGGGGCTGGAGCCGATCCCAGCTGTCATTGGGCGAAGGCAGGGTAAAGATACTTACAGTCATTGTCAAATTTGATCCTGTTTAAATTGTACATGAATTACAGATAAGGTGTGTAGCTAGGGCTGCCACAAACGATTATTTTGATAGTCGACTAATCACCGACTATTTTTTTCGATTAGTCGACTAATCGGATCATATGTAAATTGAATGTATAACATACAGTTTATCGCAAAAGCATGCAGCTGCTATTATATAACAATCATTAGCTTTCAGCTTGAAGTGTTTAAGGTATATGCTAACTAAAAATGAAGACAATTAAGATGATAGTTCATTAAACCTTTAATGAAATATGCTTGTAGCAACAAACAATTGTAGCATAAAGTGCAAACAGCTGAGAAAACCGATAAGGCACTGGCCATGTCCGTCACCAACATGTTCAGTATGGACTCAGTCAGAACATTTGCTTGCTGAGGTGTGCATGTAGCTGGCTTTGTAACAAAGCTGTCCATTGAAGAAGAACGTCCTTTTTTAGCTGCCGTGAAAGGCAAGTTCTGTCTTGCAGATATTGCATTGCACACTTTTTTCTTTTGTTTTCTTAAAATGCTCCCACACTTTTGAGCTCCGTTGCCGCCGGGTAGCCATGATACCTGAGAGCCCGTCGGTGACATCAAGGCTGACCCAGATTACGACTACTGCGCATGTGTGTCAAGGACGCAAAGGCAGACACGGCAGAGGAAGGTGCCGCAGCAGTTTTGAGAGAGAAAACAAAGTTTAAAAAAAAAAACGACACGTCGACTATTAAATTAGTTGTCGACGATTTTAATAGTCGACATAATCGTGACTAGTCGACTAATCGTGGCAGCCCTATGTGTAGCCTCTAATTACTTGTATTCACAGTCTTCTACTTCATCAATTTCTTGACTTTTAATCTTTCAATCTTTTAAATTGACAATCATCATATGTGTAATTCATGGCACAATTCAAACGGGTTGAAAATATATTTGTCTCTTGCCGTTGAATACTGTACATATTTTACAAAAGGTCCCCTTGAAATGATGAGATTTTGCCACTAGCTGCTCTGTTTCAACAATGTTAGGTCTACGCAGGCTGAAATTCAACCACTGTGTTCTTTTTGGAGATTGCAGTGACTTCAACCATGTAAGGGTAGAAGAACTATGAGTAAGGCAAAGTCAGTTAGCCTAAGCTAATATGGTGAGCAGCCCCACACCCCTCCCCAACGCCCCTACATCTCCCACACCGCCCCACTCTGTCGCCACACGTCATGTGTCGTCACATGTCACATGTGCCACCATTTCATCTTCATCTAATCCCAACCCTGGATCCTACAGTACGTAGTGAGTGTGTACGTCTTGAATGAGTCTTTTCCTAACATGACCACAAAACAAAGCAGTATGTCAACAACACTGCACAGATACAATAAAAAACAATACTTCTACATTGAAACTACACCACCCTCCAAACTGTTAATATAACATGTATTGCTATTGGTAATACAGGTAGCTCCTGGGAGCGTGCTGACACTATAGCTGGGGACTATTTCTTCTAACTGACAGTACAGCCTGGAAAGTGTATTGAAAGGTCTAATGTCATGCTAGGCTTGCTAGTATCGATAAAAAAATCGTTGTATCGTTATTTATTATGCCCATCTGCTATAGCGCTCTAAAACCTTAGTTATAGCTTCTTTAAGAATAAGATTCACAACTAAGGAAATAACTGGCTATATTTTTCCTTAACAGAACACATGTGTTTTCCTTAAATCAAGCCTCGACAACCACTGTGTGTGATCCAGATTCAAGGCCCCCCAGACGGTCCCCTGAGAAAAAAAAAAAAAAAAAAATGCAATCAAAATGCCAGTCACACTCCCAGGCCGTGACAGATAGGATGGTCATGGGATATGCCTCCCGCAATCTTGTCTGCTCATGGCTGTCCACGCCGCTACAACCCCAAAGAGACAAAAGGAGTTGTCACATCATCATCTCCAGAGAATGGGGTTTTCAGCTCTATGAGCAGGGCCCAGCTAGCAGACTCCACCGCGCCCGGCGAACGCAACACACAATTCCATCTGTTCACCTAGAATCACACGGCTTCCTGTGGGATACACAATAGCAAACACTGAGCTTATGTGCTTTATAAAGAATGTGACTTTCATCCGAAATCTGGAGTGGATACAAGCAACAGAGTTAACACGGAGCTTAAGAGACACATGTCTATATGTGTGGATTAGAGAAAGTCTTTACCTCTTTAAAGGAATTACCATACAACCAGTTCAGACTGGGCTTTGTTTAACATGTGCTGTTGGCTGAAGTGGCTGTGACTCCATTTCCTGGCTGGGTGGACATTTATCTCACTTTACATCACATCACTTACAGTTGCGTCATGTTGAAGCACTTGTTTCATAGATTAAGGGATTCACAGCACCCCGAGAGCGTGGATTCACTTGTTTGTCATGCAGTTGGCTGACACAGCGTCTGTTCCAAGAGTCACGTTGAAGGTTGGAATATCCAATTAGGAAGGGACTGCTGCCAATTTAGCAACTCTCTCATTATATTTGGCGATATTCAAGACCCTTTAACTAAAGTGGCCAATGACACACTTTGTGACTTTTTGACTGTCGTGGTCTTGGGTTTTGTTTAGTTAATTTCCTGTTTTATTTTCAAGTTCCCTGCCTCGCATTACCTTCCCTGCCTCGTTCACTCCTCCCTGTCCACTATTCAGGGATTTCTGTGTAGAGGACTTTATATTGAGCTCATTTGTAATATGAAAAATCATTTTTGGACACTACTCCCACTACCCTTTTTCTCTGTGCTGTCAATTGCATCACTGCTCCCACGCAATTATTAATTATTAATTAAAACAGATCAACAGTGGCTGGTGGACAATCTATCCTTTGAGTCCATTATAGATGTATTCATTCTCATTATACAACATTGCCAACTCACTATAGTTCGCTATATAGTGAGTCATGAGTGCCTTTTTGGTTTTCCCTCCTTTGTTCTGTGTATCATGTTGTATTTGTGTTGTCAGTCTTGCTCTATTCCCTGTTTCTTCCACCAATCAGTTGTCAGCCTGCCCTAATGTCTGCCCACCTGTGTCTTGTCGGCTGGATAGTTTCATGTGTACAGTATTAAGTACTGGATGCGGTCAAATAGTCTTTATTGCTTAGGAAGGTTCCTAACTGAAGAAATGACCCGGAAGTAAACAAGTGGCCGCCATGATAAGAGCTGTTCAAATTCTCTAAATGCAAAGGAAAGGAGCTCCAATGCTTCCTTTCAGAGCTCCTTTAGCATAGGATGCAACGGACCTTCCTATACGAAAGGAAAGGAAATCCACAATTCTTTGCGAGAGCAACATTTAAAGTGCCGCACACCTCGGCTGTTCATGAAAACAAACGATATGTGCATTTGCATATTTAACAATTACTTTCATGCAGACATATAGTAATTGGAATTGTGTTGATAAATGTGTGTGGACAGTGATAATAATTTAATGGTATTTGTATTTATTAATTTCAATCATGTTACAAATGTTTAAAAAAAAGAAACCAACACAACAAATTAAATTAAATGTAAACACAAACAGGAAGGAGGAGCTGCTGGAACTGAAGCCGGTCAGTGAACGAGCTGCTTATAAAATCAACATGTGGAGAATAGAAGTGGACGATGCGCTTTTTGTAGTCCATTATTGTAGTTTCTCCAACGCAGACCCACGTCACTCACCGGTGTGGATCATCAGCTGTCAGTCATCAGCAGCATTCTAATGAAGTAGCTTAGTGAAATTCTCTGAGCAACGCGGTCGTCTTTTCCAAAAGTTCTCTTTCCACCTTTCGTTGATCTTGTGACGTTTTCCCTCAAGGTCAAGGAAAAGGCATTAGTACCTCATTTTTTGACTATTCGACTGCAGCCCCTGTCTTTCAGTCAGTGTCAGGTCGTCTGCCTTGGTTTGCTTGTTGGGTGACCTGCCTGTTCTTATGCAGTGCCACATTGTCTTGAGTTTGGTCATAGATTTGGTATTTTCCTTTGTACCACCTCAGCCTTCTCCCCCGGTTTATGTTGTCTGTCAGTTCAGGTCTGGTACCAGCTTTTCTTATGAAAGCTGGCTTATGTTTAGTTCTGCCTGCCTGCCTCAAGTCCTGTATTTGGGTCTTCCTTTGAAAGGACAACCTTAACCTAATTATATTATCTTAACCTATCTTTTAAAAACGACTATACTTATGTTTTTTATTTTATTGAGTTGTGTACTTGTGTTATCCCATATGTTTTTCTAAAATTGTAAAACATTTAAATTTGGTGGCCTGTCAATATCCCCCATATACCCTTTGTGCATGTGTCAATGTTGTTGTCTGCCAGAAGCTGTTAAGTTATCAGAGACACAAGCTGAGTTAGTGGCATTAGTGGGAGCTCAGCTGCTTTTTCAGGGTATTTACTAGTTTTAATCACTAGGTTCGTTAGAGAGGAGGAGACCTCTGCAAATCATTTGGATTAAAAGGCGAGACCCTTGCTTCAATACATCGTAGGTAAGTTCATCTTCTTCACCGCCGACTTCATCAGCTCAGTGTTTCATGTCAGTTTGCTAACAAATCCGTCACGGTGAAAGGCAGAGCGAGCACATTTCTTTGAGACACAAACCAAAGAGTTAATCACTGTGATCGATCTTGGAGAGACAGAATGTTTGTCATCAACTCATCCTATCTATAACTCTCAGCACGGCGCTGCCACCTGGATCCTTGTGCCGTCGGTCAGCTTTCTAATTATATAAAAATGGGATTTATTACATTAACGTCACCCTTAAAAGCTTGCAAATGGACAGTTTTTTAATTACAAAAACAAATAAGTAGTGGATTTAGAGTCATTACAGCTGTTTGCAGTCCGTCCTTGGCTCTGCGGCCTGCAATTTGAAGCCAAACTGGTTTTTATCACTCAAATGCTTCCTCCAACAGTTGTTGATGAGGGGCATTTGCATTTGATTATTTATAATGACTTCCTCAAAATGGCAAATCAATTACAGTCGGAGTTTGAGAGGGAGAGAGAGGCTAATTTTGGGACAGGGACAATATTTAAATTGTTTTTATTCAGAAGCAATTAAATCCAGAGACATTTTTCCACAACGGAAGGTCAGTTTTTCCTAATTCTTCTCATTAGGTCATGTAAAACAGCAGTGTTTAACCGAATGTGTCACAGAAGGTGATCAAGTTTGCTTTTTTTAATAATTTGGTATGCATTAGGGGCGGGTTCAAAAGCTATACAGTAAATTAACGCAATATTTTGCATAGCAATATTGTATCAATACAAATACGCCAATCAATCTTTTATTATGTAATATATTGATGTTAAAAATACAAGGTAAACCTTTTGGTAACAGTTGCTTCTTCAGTCCAGTAGATGGTGCTGATTTCTTTCTACCGCCGTCATGGATTAAGTTGAGATTCACAGGAAGTTGTTCAAAACAAAGATGCAATAAAATGCATGAGTGAAAACTCCCGTTGTTGTTGACAAACTACATTATTTGAAAACATATATATAAATATCACAATATATGATATCCCAATACTAAAATGTTAAAAATCACAATAAGATTGTATTCTGACTTAGCCCGCCGAGAGCCTAGCAAGCTCGGCCTGACCGACAGCTGAGAGCAAGCGCAGCGGAGAGCGAGAGCAGCCGACCTACAGCGGAGAGCGAGCGCGACCGACAGCTGAGAGTGTGCGCCGCCTGACCGGCAGCGGAGAGCAAGCGACAGCGCGGATGGACAGCAGGGACGGAGAACGTGGACCGACAGAGCTGTGGAGAGTGATGGGTGATCCGGCTGGTGCTCCGTGATTAAATCTCTGTGCGGGTGAAGCTGGAGACAATCCTCCCTGTCTCACGCGCTCTGGTGCGTCTTCGCTGCTGCCTCCAGTCTGACGGAACCCGGGGGTGTGTGTCTGACAGCGCCGTGGATGATGGTCCGGGTCCGGTCTCTTGCGTTTCATTTTTACGGCTACGGTCCGTGTTAGCTTGTATGTGTGTGCTAACCACTTCACACCGGACTGCTTCAGTAACGAGGGTCAATACAAAGCTGGCTTTGCCTCGACACTGACCCTCGTAAAAGGATCTGTCCCAACTATACGGGACCCAGGAACTTCACCTGAGCCACATAGGCGAGCCATAGCGATACATCCACGTAAACATTGGTGCATGCTGCCGCTAGCGTAAGCATCGTCTCCGTAGCTCTCCGAGTAGGCTAACAGACGGAGCTCATTAGCATTTAAAGGTGCAGACACAGAAGCAGCCTGTTCTCAGCAGAGATCATTTGAGCAACTTTTAGACAGCTGAAATTCAGGACCATGGATGGGTTTGAGGCGATGCATATCGAAAACAGTGTTGTTGGAGCTCTGACGGCTGTGTGAAATTGATGAAAAACAGTATAATATGGGACCTTTAAGTTTAGTTATAATATTGTATCATGGGGCCTCTGGTGATTAGTAGCAGTAGCTGCTATGGCTGAAAAGACAAAGAACTGAGCTCCACTTAAAAACTCAAAGACATTTATCAAACTCAGTCATCTCCAAAAAAGTCACCTACAGCCCTCTTATGTGAGCACTGGAGACTTCAGAACAGTTTGCGACTGTTCTCAGCCTTCAGCCTGCGTTTCGTTTTTCATCAGAATTTGCTTTCAAACTTGTCATCATGCATCTGCGATTTAAGAATTATTAACCTTTCATGTATAAACTCAGCCAAAACACACTGTGGCAGTCTGAGCCAAAACAAACCAACATCAGTTTCTTCCAGATGGTCGTGTAATCCTCTCGCATTATATAAAATGCTTTCAGTGCAGCATTGTGCTTTGCACATTTCAGCCTCGCCTTCTCTCCTCTCATGCAAGGCTATTTTTTTGGTCTTCAGATCACCTTGATGATTCAGCTCCAGGATAATGTGCATTTTTGAGGGTTCAAACTTTGAAAGTCCCTGTCTTACCTTTAGCCTCCGACGGTCTTGGCCTTGTGGGGAATCATGTATGTTATTCACCTTCTGCTGACCCACGCATTTTTTTGCAGTTTTAACACAACTGTATTTGTTCTTCCGGTTAGCATACTCCTATTCAGCAACTACACTGAGACCATCGGATCACCACATCCATCAGCCATCACTGACTGGGAGGACGACATCTTAAATAATTTAAAACGTGGTGTTTCACTGTCTCTCCGCCAGGTGCCCATGTTAATGTATACCACAGATATATGATCATAGAGCCTAAATTACAATTTGTGGAGACCAAATTAAACCCATCTGTCCATCCAATCAACCATCTATCCATCCATCCATTCAATGTCCATCCATCCATCCATCCATCCATCCATCCATCCATCCATCCATCCATCCATCCAAGCAAAGTAATCACACTTTTGCTCTAAAATTGAAGTAAGAACGCAAAAAGAAGTAGGGCTCAAAGGATTACAAAAAATGCTCGAGGCAAAAACTCTGCCTCGAAGCTTCGGTAAATTCCTATCTCTGCGTTATGCGGCTGCTCAGCAGGGATCATTGGTCCACAGGGACCGTTTTGAGGAAGCCAGGACTTCAGAGTGCGACTGTTTAGGACACACATGCGACCCAAAATCAGTGAAGTGCGGCAACATATGTTCCTTGGTTGCACCGGCGCTCCAACATTCAGCTGGTCTGTTTATGTGTGTAGCAAAATATTTTTTTAACCACAGCATACAGAGATGAATCACCACAGTCTGAGCCAATCAGAGGTCGAGTAGGGGTGGGCCTTCGTCTCTGATTGGCTCAGACCCCGGTCTCTTCTTCGCTGAATGTTTGTGAGGAAAAGTAATCAGGTGGAGTGTTTTGAGCTTCAAAAATGAAGACAACTGGCGATGTTTTTTTTCGTACAGAAAAAAAGGAAAAGGCATTTTGCTGTGTCCGTAACACCTGTCTCCCCTCCCGTAAGCTACTGTATCTGTTGTCTCACGCGTCTCTGTCTGAGCCGGTGTGGTGAACCGGGCAGTCCGGTCAGGTGTAGTTTTAAGAACCGGCCATTTGATTCGATCTCCGGTTTGCAGCGGATGGGCCAACAGTATGCAGTACAGCCAGAGCTGGGCTGGGAACGCTGCCTTTACTGGCGGAGCGTCATCTTCCAGAATCGTTAAAAAGCACCAGAAACACAACCGGTACTGGGACAGGTCCGTGATGGGCCGAACAGCCCCCCCCCCCTCCCCGCTTTCGTCAGGCAGCCACAAACCGAAGCAGTGAGCAGTCACACATGATAGTAACACATAGTAACACTGCTTATAATATCACCAAAGACGCATTTTAAGTTTATTTTTAAATCATTTAGGTTATTTTAATTATTTGTTTGTGTTGAGATTTAAATAAAGAAAACACATTTTTTCCCTTTCTTTTTTCCTTATCTTTATTCCTGTTTCTAGTCGTTGACCGAATGTGTGAAGGAATTAGCAGTGTATATAGGAACTATATACAATGTAAATGTTTTATCCAATTACTCGATCAATCGATGGAATAATCGGTAGATTACAAAAATATTCGAAAACCCTAAAATGAAGCAATTAAGAAGCAACTCAGTTCAGGCAAATATATCATTATCAAGGTCAGTAGGCTGCTAAAAACAGAAATGTTAAATGTTCTTCTTCAATTAATCTGTCAAATAGCAGTGTGATTGTAAAGGTGTTCTTACACCTGGAAAGTTTTGTTTAATTTTCACAGTTGCCACTTCTTCGTCACAGTATGCAGCCGTCCTTCAGAGGACTCCATATCAGCTGTCGAAGGCTTGACTCTTGGTAGATTGACCTTTGCCGGATCAAGCTATCGAGGTCTAAAGTCAAGAGAAAACCCCTTAAATTAAGTCAACCAGGCTGAGCAGCAGGCACAAATCATCAGGCTCTCCATTAGCGTTGCCGACAGTATTGACTTGGCCGCGGCGGGGTGACACTGACTCGAAGGCAAACGGACCAAAGGGACACGATCCCAGTTATTTACGGTGTCAGTGGAAGCGTCTGATTGTCAGCTCCAAGATGGACGACCCTCAGGTGTCCTTTGCTGGGGCAGGGCTGCAATTCCCCAATTTAGCACAAGATCTTCAAGTGGCCAAGTGATTTTTTTTTCATTTGAAATCAGGGTGTGAAAGCAGCTTTACATGTGATAGATGGGAGGGTTGTGCTATTGCCTTGGGGAGTCAATGCGACCCCCTTGAGCCTCAACAGTTCTTGCGTCCTGCTGTCCGGTGTCAGCCCGACCGACTGAACCATCCCAGTCACCAAAACAATACTGCTATTCTGCAGCTGAGCAATCTACACAGATGACTCCAGAAGGAAGACGATTTCCACATTGCAGAATGCTCTTGTGGTAATGAACAGAGCATGAGCCAAGAGGAACATTTAAAAAACACTGATCCCAACTAGTTTCTATCATCGTATCGTACTGTCAGAATGTAAGACACAAGAGAGCACGTACTTCCTTTATTTCCACTGCCTCCAGCATTCTGCCTCGGCTCTAAATGGGAAAAAAGAGACCTTTTTTTATCTCACTATTGTTATTCCCAACAATGGAGAGAGTAACTGCTATAGATATTGTGAATCATGGATATTGATTCTCATCGCCTTTTATATTTCTGACATATAACTCAGCTTGATGGCTTTATTTTACATATCTTAAATGGATCTGTGAACCCCCCGCGCTTTGTTCGCGGCCAATGTCAGAGCCATTTTGCTCGTGGGGCTCTTCAGCAGTAAGCAGATCGTCTACATGAAAGGGATGATAATGCCGAGTGGGTCCCTCATATGTCACTAGGGTCCTTCTCCTTATCTGTGAATGCGTAGGAATAGCCGGGTCACGAGCACCGGCTGCCTATTTTCCACTACGACCCCGGTCACGTTGCTTTCAGTGTCGCCCGCCAGCTGTGAAGTGGAACATCAAGCAGCTCATCGTGCAAAAACTGCATTTGCTTTTGTGTTGACGACTATGAATATGAGACAAACACTTCGCACCTGCGGTGGAGGTCGAAACAAATCTTTGTTCCAGTGTTGAGGAGAGGAGGTGATTAGTAAACATTCCAAGCAAAATGTGGGGATTTGCAAACAAAAAGTGTTTTGCATTCATGCAATTTGCATTGCTAGATGCCAAGAAGGATTCATGAAAAAAAGTTATTTTGTATTTTGGATGAACCAACCATTAAACCTTCATTACTAAGAACAGATATTATGGTTCACCATACATATATACAATACATAGATTGAAATATGCTGCACAGTTTAATGGGATTTCATAATGGTTTAAAAGTATTTAGTAAACCAGGTGGCATTGACTTGGTTTGGTCGAAATTGGAGGTTGTAATTGAATAGCAGTAGAAAAAGTAGCTTGAGGCATTTTGTCTTTACCGTATTATATTTGTATGATAATGTATCAAATGACTGTGAAAACAAGGTGAAAGGGGTTTCTCGTGGTGATGAACCAACAGAGAATTAGCAGTTGAATCTGCATCAATATCCTCGGCTATTCGGCTCCGTTTATCTGAGTTCACGATCGGCGCTCTCATCATCACGGCGTCATTTTCGTTCGAGACAATTTTCAGGGGCAAAAAGCTGTTGAAAGAAAGGGCTCAGCAGTAAACGGCTGACTTCAGCAGTTTGAAACTAACTGGTGAACATATCTGGAGCTCAGAATATCAGGTGGCTACAAACACCACTCCAAATGGTGCTCTGTATCTGCAGGATGTGTAAAGAAGAAACTATATGCCAAGAAGTTCACTGTGTCAACCCAAAGAGGACCTAGTAAACTGTGTTGCGTTTTCTCTCTCCTTGTGTGTGTCTTATATTGTTTTTTGTGCATGTAAGTCTCCAGAGTGTCAAAGCCCAAATCTAGTAAGAGTGCAGCAACTGACGGTGTGCAAACGGAAATGTCCTTTTATGGACTTCTAAAGGAAGTCACTATCACTATTCCTTAGCAGTAAAACTCCTGTTTTCTGGTTATGATAAGGGGTGTGACATTTCTGACAAACACACTAAGCAACTGACCAATCACAACAGTGTGGGCCAGCTGACCAATCAGAGCAAACTTGGCTTTTTGGGAGGGAGGGGCAGGAGATTAAACATTGTTTCAAAGGCTGAGAAGAGCTGCTGCAACACAGACTGATGGGAAAATAAAGCATTAAGCATTTATTGAGCATTAAAATATGTAAGCATGTTCTAGTAGTAACCTTTATATACAAGTATGCAGCCGGAAAGGAGCATAACAGTGACGAGTGTGTTCACAACTCGTTTCTGCCACCCCCAAGCGACCAGAAAGATTCAAATCAAATAAAAATAGATTTTGACACAGGGCTCTACTTTACGGGGCAGAGCTGCCTGGTTCAACATTATGGTAAATTACCCTTTTTTTCCAGGAGTGAGAGGTGAAGACCGAAACCACTCTCGTGTCTGTGCATTACGTAGCTGCGAGATGGTGGCCAAGCTTAAACACTGAGCAAATGGAAACAGCTAGCGTGACCCTATCCAAAGTCAATAAAACACCTCTAAAGCTGATGAATTTACACATTGAATCATGTTTTTATTTTCAAGTCTCTTCACAATAGAAATGTAAAAATGAGAATTTGCGGTTGTACTTAGTGGAAGTGTTTTGTGACAAACAACAGTTTAAGCCTGGTAAAGATGTGGTCAGCGAGGACAAGGTTGGGTTTGGGTCTCTGAACAGACTCAATGGCACCAAACTTTGCAATGTTTCTGTGGTGACACATTCCAGGATGCTGCATCAAGTCACCAAGAAGTAGTTACACCACGCAATTCCACAAAACGGTGGGTTTTACATTTGGGTAATAAGCAGAGTACGTCACTTAGTGAGCTGTAGAGGTGGTGGGCAGAGCCAGGCTAGGTGTTTGCTCTGCTTCCAGTTGTTATGCTAATGAGCAACTCTGTCTACTACAAAATGATGTGTCCATACAACTAAACTGCACTCTCAATTACGTTCCCAGAGAAACTTATTTATTCCCAGATTGAACGGTCACACTTTTAAACACTTTGAAATGTGGTTAACTAACATAATCTCATCTTCTCATCTTATCTTCTTTCTCGCCTTTCTATAAAGGTATTTGGTAGACGTAAATGGTAGACAATGTGTGAGAATATAATAATAGGAGCTTGGAGTCTGTTTCTTTTCTCTCATATGCCAGGATATTTCCCCATTTAACTGTTGAAATGTTTCTTTTTCTGTTCATTTTCAACATTGGGACCCTGACTCTCCATAATGGATCCGCTCTAGCTGGCAGATGCGAGAGGTTGATTTGAAAGAGAGTCTCTTCTTTTTGGTGCCAGACGGGTAGTTCTTTCTCTGCTTACAGGGCCATGTCTGGTCCACAACTCAGCTCTAATCCAGACTGCTGCTGCTGCTGCTGGTGGACTCCTACCAGAATGATCCAGCCTGAAGCTGGCAGCGCTGAGCATAATGAAGTGTGACAGAGAGAGGATGTCCCAGGACATAAAGGAAATGACTCATTAACTCTTCTGGCGCGAAGAAGTTTAGAGTTGATTAACCATTTCAATGTTTTTATGAACCACATTTGTACAGTAAAAGCTAAATCAGATGTAGACCCCATTTGCTTACTTTTACTTGCTTGCATGCTTATCAAAAAGAAATCACGTTCCTGGGCCACATTTGGAGCATTGGTCTTTGTGATTTAGCCACCCTGCTGGCTCATATTTGGGGAGAAATGCAGCAGCCAACACTTCTCACGAGGCAGCTGGAGCCGGGCCCAGGGCGCCGGTGTGGACAGGCTGCTGTTGACGGCCGTCTAGGGCTGATAGATTGCCAGACATGAAAAGGGCTGACTGGTGGTGGGAGGCCGGATGGGCACGCTGGGCATCGCAGGAGATTAGCATTTCGAGGCAAAGAGCAATAATTGTGGAGCGCAACAACAAAGCCACTAGCCGTTGTTTCAGAAACAGGCAAAAGGGAAGTGGGAAATAATGTAGTGTGTGGTTTTACGAGAGTGTGAGACAAAGAGAAGACAGGGCTGGACTGTACAGGCTTTTCTTTTTTTCTTTTAGTGAAACCACATATTTCAGGGGCAGCCCTGAATCAGGGTAAAGACAACCCTTTCAACCCTACAGTCCATTATGTTCCCATCTGTTTTACACCCCGGCACCATACATATCGCCGTGGTAATGTTGAAACCTCTTCTGATGATTGGGAACGCATTTTTGCTTTTTTTTAAGCTTTTTATTCTTCTATTTTAAGTGTTTTCAGTTGGCGAGAGTTGGCGCTAATGTCAGTGTAGATCCTGAAATATATAATTGGATCTTGGGCAAAGGGCAACCTCTGTTTCTGAAAAGCCAACGCTGAAGTACCTTAAGACTTGCATTCTGTCTACTTGGCATCAGGGGGCGACTCCTCGGGCTGCCAAACGACGTTCAATTGTGTAGTCTGAGAAAATCCCCATACTTCTCACTTGATCTATTATCTCAGTAAACATTGTAAACATGGGTTTATGGTCTCAATCTCTCCATTCAAGTCTTCTTCAATCCAGCATGATGTTCATTTGGTAAATTGATGGTCCATTTGGAGTCAAACAGACTAGACAACAAGGTATACTTTAGTGCAGGGCTACCTGGTGTTTGACAGGTCGCTACCACGGGTTTGCTGCTCTGGGAGTTGTCTATGCTTTCGGTTAAGAACTCTAACTCTTCCACAGCAAGTTTTCAGCTTGTGAAAGTTCATTGCAACATTTGGTAAATATTTTTGAAACTTCTAAAAATGAGTTGTGTTGTATTTAGATCCACCTTCTCATATCACTTGTGGTTGGCAATCAACAATTGCGATGACCAAAAACCAAAATGGGGACGACCAAAAAACAAGACAGCTACGACCCAAAGAAACCAAGATGGCCACAGCCGAAAATAGAAAAGGTGATGGCCAAGAAAACCCAAGATGATCACGACCAAAATGCCAAACTTAAGGCTTCAAAACGGTAGTCCACAAACCAATGAATGACATCAAAATGACTATGACAACTTCTTATATGCAGTCCATGGTCTGGGACCAGAATGAATAGCAATAAATATTACAATATCAATATCAACAAATGTATAAATGAACAATGACTATTATTATGACTTCACAGTAACAGTTGACAGTCAAAGACAAATTGCCTCCTTTAACATGAAACAAATCCAATGATAGCCGTACATTAAGCATTGTAGAAGACACTTGTCAGCCTGTAATATGACTGAATTGCTATTTTCCTCGCCTGGCTGGTGGCCAAATGAAAAAACAGATGCCATACCTTACGAAATAATGAAAAGCAAAATCAGCGAAGATCCCTTACGCTCTGACAAGTCCTTTATCACGGAGCTATGACAGGCTAATGATGGAAACAGGAAGCAGGTTTCAGCTTAGTTGTAATAAACTGAAATGACATTTGGTTTTGATGGTCGCCATTAATCAGCGTGTTGAGCTTCGCTGCTCAGTCTGCTGCTCGGATGAGAGGAGGAGCAGCCGAACTCATCCCGCCCTGCTTACACCGCACCGAAAAGGTCAAATACTTTGTAATTGTTCTTCCTGCTGTAGTAGTCGGCGAATCCACATCTAATATGCCACTATCGAAGCTGCTGTGGTGTGTCATCCTGACAGCGTCCTCATATTGTTGCAGAGAGAGGGAGCCAATTCCACTCTGCCTGATTTACTGGTGTCGGAAGCATATTGATGAATGGCCGTGTTCCTGTGTGGGCGAGAGAAGCTTGCTTCCGTGCCAGAGCAGCGGGAGCAGAGGCAGTTAGCATCCTCTCATTGTTCTAAGCCATTACTCGCTCTGGCCCGCTCCTATTGTTACATGGTAAAAAGCGACACTCCCTGAATGCCTTGAGTGCCTCGTCGTTCCATTGATGGCGGCTGCACAAATAAACACGTCGAAACAGAAAGCACTCAGAGGCGGGAACGACAGAATCCATTATCGTTTCGCGTCCAGGAAAGAATATTTTTGCGACAGAGGCGGTTTTTGTTTTGTCTCGCTCAGGCTGGTTTGTAAGAACATGCCGTTCAACTTTTACTTGTCGCCGTGTGTTTTAACAACCTCTGAATATATATTTATTGGTTTGTGCAAGTTTACACGTGAAAACCCCACTGGAGTTTGACCAATGACACGAGAACTGCACAGTATAATTCATGCTATTATATGTATAATATTACTGCTTAAAAGCTGCACCAATCAATATTTTTATAGCAGTGAATCACATAACAATAATGTAATGTAAACGGCGTCGCTTATTGTGACATATGCCTTGCATTTTAGCGTTTTCCAGATTTGTTTTGGTGCCCACGATGTTACATTGTAGTTCATCCATCTAATTTAGTTTTCAGTGACAATGCTCTGATTAATTCACTGTTAACAATCTGTCAGATTCTTTTCTCAGGAGTGTGTTGAGACTAAAAGGAGAGTGAACATTGGACTTATGTTTATCAGATGGACAGAAACACGACTCCAAATTAATGCTAATGTAACTCAGAGCCCGGCTTGATGCATAAATTAAACTTTAAACTTTTTGCTAACACATTCACTGTCTTAAGAGGTGATGAGTTTGAATCATGCGGGCGGGTTAGGGCCATATGCATTGGCACATACATAGACCTACATCGCAGACATATGTTATTAATGACATGAAGAAGGAAAACACAGATACAATTCAGCCTTGTTCATAAAAATCTAATGACTCCAAAAAACAATATGCCAAGATGACAAAATCGCAATGCAGTTTTTATAGACTTACTGTTATTTAATTCGGTGAAGAACCTCCATTAACATCACTGTTGGTCGAAACTAACTGGCTAATATTTCTAGACAGCAGTGTGTGTATCAACGTGATTCATTAGAAAATTAAAATATTGTCTCTTCACAAGCATCCGTGTTATTAGTGGCTGCAGACTCACGTCTCATTGTGTGCGGATGTTGTTATAGGCTGTCAGGCGGTGCAGATGTGTCTGACATGTGTCTCAGTGTGGTGTGAGACAGTGTTGGGCCAGACGGAGTAATGATGGCGAGCAGTGTGAGGCCAGGCTAATCAGTCCACGCAAACCCCGCGGGAGCTCCTCAAGTGGACGGATGTCTCTTAGTTTTGGTCCATCTGCTACATAACAGGCCAGTGTTTGGGGGGGGGGGGGGGGGTTGGGGCAGTGGTGCCGTCATGTTGGCTCTTTCAACAGTAGATATTGAGAGGAAGTGTAAAGCTATAAATATATGTTTCCATTGTTTCTCAGTTAATTAGTAGTCTACTCCTGACTGTTGACCCTCTAGCTGAACCTCATGTTTGGCCTTTGGCCAGCACTCCTGGGACATACTTCAGCTAACAGTGGGGAGCTACGCTGCTTCCAACCTTCTCATTTAGCTTCAAATATAAATACAGTCTCGCAATTTCCTTTTCCTCTGTAGAAAAACAGACCAGGATGGTGTTTTTGCTCCCTGAAAACATTCTCGAGATCGATGAAAAGCAAACCAGGGGCCCGTTCCACGAGAAGAGTGGGGCTTAAAGTCCAAAACCTGACTTGAATGGAGCTCACAGATCAGCTGGGATAAAGCGATTGCGATCGATTTCAAATTCACACAGATTAATTACCATTCCGATTAATTCAAGACAGGTTTAAATGGTCAAGATAAGTCAGCGTGCACATTAGTCCCCGAGAGCAACTGTGAATGTGAGTCAGATGACAAGTATCATAGATCGAGACATCCTCGAAAAGTCATGTCCATTAAATGAATTGAATGGATCAAATTATTAAGTAAAACCTTACTATAAAACCTTACTATATCTTGGGTACAATACATTCTAACACTTAGTAATAACAGAAACAGAGTTTGCCTTCAGCTTCACTGGATACAATCCATTCTGACTAGGGCTGCACCAGCTGGTAAAAGTAGCATTCACATTGCATTTTGTAGGCAAACCTAAGAGTCTAGGTCAATCAATTCTGCTCTTTAGTGAACAAATCAATCAACCAACCACCAGGTTGTATGGATATGAATGGTGATGACAGGCTTTCCAAGCCGTGGGCCACATATGGATGAAATGCACCCGGCAAGGGCCACCAGGGAGAAGATCCTCCCACACTGAGTCCAATCCCCCAGGCGGACCCTACTTGTTTTATAGAAAAAGTGAAAAAAAATATCAACCTTAAATAAGATAATCACGAATAATATGGACTCCTTGCATAAATAAATCATGCATACATTTAAAAAAATGTATTTTTGTATCCTGTATATTTTAAATCAGCCT